>NW_010247985.1:76685-95962 GCF_000690775.1 Eurypyga helias
TTGAAGTTTTCAGTACCAAAACCAAAGCACTGTACAAACGCCTACTTGGGCAAAGGCAGGAAAACTAAAGAAACCTACTGGAAAAAGTTATAGTTTCAGAAGGGAAGATGAAGCCTTGTGAACCAGCTGCAAAAGGTCAGTTGTCCACCATGTCACATAGAAAAGGACTGACAATGAGATCGACCCCTTTCTCTACAACCATTCCTTTAAAATACCAGAAAGTCTGTTTTCATTATAGCTGCACTTTGAACAGTCAAACAACAAAAGAATCAGTGCTGCGTTTTTTAGTTTAAAAAAGTTATAATATGACGTGGATTCCCCAAATGCTCCCTTATTGCAAAAATAAACTGAGAAAAACTTCATTTTATAGAACTACTGCATTAAATTTATTTTGTATAAGCAATACACACAAAGCTTTCTGCAATAATTTAACATTTCAAATCCACCTTAAATATCTGTAACTTGATGAGTTTATACGACCTATATATGCTGTTTTAATTTGCAGAAACTTTGCATTCAGGTGGCCCCCAAAAGACTGCTAATACCTCCTATGTTACAATATTTTATTTGTAATAGGCTACAGTACAGTTAGCATTCAGTTAAATTCTTTGAGGGTAATATTTTCAGTTATTTTGAAGAACCACATACATTTCCATTTAACTATAACTCCATTTCCTCCTCTACTCTCTTGCTTTCTTTATAGGAAGGATAACAACTTCTATTTATTTTATAAATAATTACTAATTTGAAGAAAAAAATCCTAACCAATGACTACCACCCAGCATGGAATTCAATTCCACATTAGCCTAGAAAACAAAATGACTATAGAAGTTCTGCATAAATATCAGCCAAGCAAGTTTAACAGAAGCAGATACATCACTGAAAATGCCTCCGTTTTTCTTTTCCAAAATTCTCCACTCCTTCCTTTATTTCCTAGCACAATACAAAACCACGCTTTTTTCTTATTAAAAAACCCTATATACATATAACTATATTAATATCATAGAAATTTTTCATATAGAGAATTTAACCCCTTTTAGCCTCCCCATAAGCACTGCCAGAAAAGTTTTAACTCTGCAAAAGCCGTCCTGTAGGTCTGCTTAGACTAACACAGAGCTATGCCTTGGTCTCAGTCACTGCATAAACTTCTGCATCACTCACCTGGGCACTGCATAAGCTCTTAAATTCTTTGCTATAGTTGTAGCTGCACAGAGTATGTTTCTGTTAAAACAGCATATCTATGGCTATTAATAGGTTCTTGAAATTAAAACATTGATAAAAACAAACTGATACATAACTGGCAAAAATTTACCATTGTGTTTCCAGATATACAGACACTGACAAGGCCTAGCATGTAGATACTAGCAGGTACAGCTTAGGTAGGTAGCACAGCATGAATCCTACCAAGGAAAGCAGCACTCCCATGGGAAAAGAGAAGAACCATCCATCATCTCCCATCTCTCCCACCAAACATGCCCAGTGACTTGTTCAGTTCTGTTGAACTCACACTTTGTTTACTACATGATAAATCAAACTGTTCAGGACTTGTTATGGTTTGCTCTATTTGTAATATAATATATGCTTATTAGCAAAGCAGTTTTGGTGTTCTAACATCAGTCCTTTGCAGTTACCTTAATGTCACAAGCCAACTTTCACAGTTACTCCCTTAGTCTTTCCATCCACCATTCCATCTCTCATTCCTCTGAAAGCATTGAATATATAACTTAAATTTGTCATTTTAATATCTCACCCAACTAGACAATCTCTATGTGATTTCCACAATTGCACTCACTATAATTCACCTCAACAGAATCTCTAATCCCTCCACAGTCACAGTCAGCAGTCTATCTCCACATCTTTCTCTTCAACATTGACCATATTCTTTTTCCAAAGTGCTTTATTCCTTTTCACCCTCTCACTTTCTCCATAACTGCATCATCCTAAGTCTACCTCCTTAATGGCTGCTGCAGAATGTCTTTTTATAAGCTGTCACATTCAGCTTTTATCTAAATTTTGCCCATTCTTTCCATAGGAGATCTCAGAGATCCAAACAGCTAAAAGTCTTATCCAGGTTATCATCAATTTGTGTCTATGTTAATACATCTGACTTTTCTCTGTCTCTAAGAAAAGTTACCTTACCCTCTTTCTATCCCTTTGGAAGATTTCTAAAAAGATCATTTCTTTCCTCTGACCATGATACTCCTCCTCATTGGGGGAGCTAAAATATTTTAACATTAACAAACACATTTCTAGTGTTTAATTTAAACATTAAAACAATACACTTGTTCATCAAAGGATCACTAGGTAATAAAAAGTTATTTTTCTTTATATGAAAATGCAGTACCTGTAACTCAACAAGTTATTAAAAATTTTTGGTCCTTCCAGGCTGTGAAGAAAACTAGAATTTTTTTCAGTTCTCAAAGGTGGAGGTAAGATACAGATACTTACTCTAGACCATCATATGTTCTACAGCAAGATGTATCTGATCTAATTTCAGGTCGAAGCATCAATTAACCTTCGTTAAAGGAACAACATATTCATCATAGAAGTGACATAGAAAGCCTCACTACAGAGTAGCCATAAGCTAGATAATTAAAATATTTCAGTAAAGAGAAGATAGCTAAGTTTGGCTCTGAGCTTTCCAAAACCAAACAAGCAAAAAATTATTGGATACTGGAGGGTGGGGTAATCTTGAGGTGTTCCTCTTTTCTTTCTACTCCTAAATCTAAGAAACTTTTCTTATTAACTGCTTTGTCTTTGGAAAAAACAATAATTTAATTTTTTAAGGTTTTTTTTTTTAATCCTAAGTAGCTCTACTTAAAACTACAACTATCACTTTTTTCTGCACAGAAGCATAGACTGTAGTATAGTCCCTAAATGACTGAGTTATGGTGTATAAAATGCTACTTACTATAAAAGGAAAAAGAAAGACAAGTAAATCTTCAGAAGAGGAGATTTAAGCAAAGAGCATGAGCTTCCTAAACTGAGAAAGGCAGCTTATTCCATAGCTGTTGGGCATAACGGTAAAATCCTCCATCACTCAAGGTTTGTAGTTTTGTAATTGGAACTTGCATTAAGAGGGCACTGAAGAGCACAGAGGCCTGGAAGTGATATATCTCAAAATTAAATCAAGAGATATATTCAGGACCTTGACCATGAAGGTGCTGACAGGTCAACTTCACAATCAATCCTTTGTTTCTGAATAGCCAATACAGCAATGCTAGGATTAGGGAGATATGCTGTCTTTTCTTGTAAGATATACTTCCTAGCGAAAGAGTTTTGCTCAAGCTTGGTAATGAGACCACTTGGCAGGCCAGCGAGCAAAGCATTACAGTTGTCTAGCTTGGAGGAGATAAAACCCTGAGCCAGCTTCTTAGAAAAAGACAAGGATGACTATGGACAAAGAATGGTTTCACTTTTCAAATGACAGTAGGAATTCTTAAAAATCTGCCCAATGTTATGTTTAAAGGACACTTCAGATTCCAACAGGAATATGGATGATGAAGTGGCAATCCTGTACTGTGAGTAATGTATACACAAAAGCTACATCAAAAACTGAAGCGGCATTAAGCTTATAGCTAGAACCACAAAACTAAAAAAATCATTTCACTTAAATTTAACTAAAGAAAATCAACATAACTTATATTTTAATGTTTTCAAGGGAATTGAGCCAGACAATAAAAACACAGTCTGGATTTTCTGCTTTAACTAACAGATGAATTAACATGTGCTCAGCACAGAAATGAAACCCAGTATCAACCCAGTGATTAATCTGGCCCAAAGGTAGCATACAAGTGTTAGGTGTAACCAGCCGAAAATAGAACTCTCTAAAACATGAGACCCAACTATCATAAAATAGTTTGTGTTGGAAGGGACCTTTACATGTCTTCTAGTTCAACACTCGCCTGCAATGAGCAGGGACATCTGCAACTAGATCAGGTTGCTCAGAGCACTATACAACCTGACATTGATTGTTTCCAAGGATTAGGCACCTACCACCTCTCTGGGCAACCTGTTCCAGTGTTTAACCACCCTCCTTGTAAACATTTCCTCCTTACATCTAGGCTAAATCTACCCTCTTTGAGTTTAAAACTATTACCCCTTGGCCTATCACAACAGGCCCAATTAAAAAGTCTGTCCCCATCTTGCTTGTAAGGCCCCTTCAGGTACTGGAAGGCTGCTATAAGGTCTCCCTAGAGCCTGCTCTTCTCCAGGCTGAACAAGCCCAATTCTCTCAGCCTTTCTTCATAGAAGTGCTCCAGCCCTCTGATCATTTTTGTGTCCCTTTTCTTGATCTGCTCCGACAGGTCTGTCTTTCCTGTGCTGAGGGCTCCAGAGTTGGATGTAGTACTCCAGGTGAGGTCTCACAACAGCCAAGTAGAGGGACAGAATTCTCTCCCTTGACCTGTTAGCCACTCTTTTGATGCAGCCCAGGACACAGTTGGCTTTCTGGGCTACAAGAGCACATTGCACATCATATTCAAAGATGAGAAATCACCTCCACAAATATAACACTGCCTGACAAACCCATGAGCTTCGCACCTGTTTGAGATGGTGTATGTCAGAAAGCTCAGTATGTTTCTTGCATTCTGAATACAATGCAACAAACAAAATTCTGCAGAGAAACTTTTCACCTACATGGGAAGTTTTTAGTGTTCTAAAAATGAGCATTTAGCCAAAACATTTGTCAGTTTTACTCAGATTTAAAAGATTGTTTTCTGTTTACAAGATGAATTAGCAACATCAGAAGGACACCACAGTTGACAGCATTGGAAGCCACACTGAAAAAAAATTAAATGAGAATTGAAACAAGAGATGAATTGCAACACTTCCCTTCCCTCTCGCCCCCAGGATTTTAGTTTGCCTATATGATGATACCTCCTGAAGGCATAAATCCAGTTCATTAAGTACTCAGTATGACACTGGACATAGGTCTGACACGGAGATTCTGCACATATACAGTCTAAAGTCTGTATCTGGATACCAGTACCTGGTCAGGGCTTATAACTTGGTAAGGAAAATACTCAATGACAAGAAAAACAATTACCAGGACATCAGGGCCCAAGGAAAGTTTCTTTAACCATGCAGTCGTCTAATGATAATATAACACAATCCTTAGCTGGAGGCTACATTTGGATGATAGAGTTATAGTTAATAGATGCAAAACAGAAATTGTAAAAGCATTCTGTGATTTGGTTCTTTGCAACGGTGAATCAGAATCTGCAAGCATTTCCATTACTTCTCTCTCAGAACAAGAACAGTTCTTCATAGCTTTCACACACTTAAAGAAATTCCATCTATATGAAATGGATTCCATCTTTGATATGCATTTTATTCTATCACCCAATTTACATTTGTAAATATTTGTAGGTTTCTTGTGGTTTGTGTCTCCAGGAGTTTCAATAAAAACTTGCCTCATTCAGTCTTCCTAAGGACTGGTTTCAAGAATTTTTGTTAGGTTGGAGTTAATGCAGATAAACTTCAGAAGAAGCCAGGAAGGGGTAATGAGGAAACCAAAAGGATTCAGTCTTGCTGTTTAATACTTTTAATTTCTATTTTACATTTTAGTTTCTTGCTTGTAAAACAGTGGAAGAGGAATACAGTTGAAGATTTACTCATTGATTTTAAAAACCTAGATGTTTAAAACCACCCGTTATGACCTCCAGAACATACAGGTTTTCAGGTTCTGCCAAGCAGTTTGTATAACAATCCGCTTTTTAAACAGATAACAAACCTTGAAATACCAATGACGCACAGGGGCTTGGGTTTGTAAAAATAGCTTCAACTTGTTTTAACCACATATATATCCAAAACTATTTATTCCCTCGACCTTTGTGCTGTAGATCTGCTACAGAATGCATCTGTTCTCAGTTTAACATCCTAGTAAAAGCTAAATGGAGCTCCCCAACCCCATTTGTACTTCTGAAGTGTCATATTTAGTTCATGCTGAAATATTTTGTACACAATTCATGTTCAACAGAATGAAAAGAAAAAAATAATTGTGCAGTCCTCAAGTATCATGTTCATATAGCTTATGAAGCTTGTGAAAAATTCCTGTGGACTTTACAGTATTTATAAGGCCTTCTGGGAGACTGTTCTTCTGCCTTTCATAAGGCACTTCATCAGAACTAACTAGATGACAAGATTACAAACTCAAGAATTGTCTGTTGACATTAGAAGTTAATTTTTAATAATAAAAAGTTGTTAAAAATTACACATAAAATTAATTTTTAAGATATATTTCGGCAACATCCTCTCATTTGACAGCAGTAATGGTAGATCCAGTTGTTAGCCAAGAAAGTTTTTTTCTTCAAAATATTCTAGTAAAAAATTAAAAATAACTAAATGGGTAGAAAAACTGTCTGGATGGTTGGCCTCAGATGGTAGTGGTTAATGAGTTGTACTGTATCTTGGAGGTTGACAACAAATCAAGCACCATAGGGGTCTACCATAGGATCTGCCCATTTAAAATCTCAATCAGTGATCTGGGGGAATTGTTGGAGGGGTCTCTTCTCAACTGCGGAGATGACCGCAAACTGAAGGGTGTCAGTTGACGCACCTGTGAGCTGGGCTGCCACCTAAAGGGACTCAGAAGGATTGAGACAACAGGAGCCTTGCAAAATTTCATATGGACAAAGCCTGGGATCATAGGGTCTTGTTGGGCAGTGAGCTGAACATGAGCTTACAGTGTGTCCCTGGCACAACAGCATCTAAGGCAATATTCACAGCAGTGGATCGAGAGATCATCCACCCATGCTCAGCCCTGGGATAATGACATCTGGATGCTGTGTGCAGTTTTGGGTTCACCAGTTCAGGAAAGATAATGGTCAACTCAAGGAGTTCAGCAAAGACCTATCCAAGATGGTCAGAGGCCAAAGCAACTTTCTCTGTGAGCAGAGGCTGCAGGACTGGGAACAGTTCTGCCTGGAGAAAAGGTGGATTTGGGGTGGGTACTTAAGAGCAGACTGCCAATAACTAAGAGGAGGGCACAGAGAAGATGGAGCCAGGCACTGTGCAAGGTCACACGGTGGGTGGTCAGGGACAACAGGTGTAAATGCAAACGGAAGTTTCATACTGGATAGAAAACTTTTTCACTGCAAAGACAGACAGGAAGTGTCAAAGGCTGTAAATAGTGGCTGCAGCATCTCTATCCTTAGAGGTTTTCAAGACCTGACTAGAAAAATCCCTGAGGAGCCTGGCAGCTGAACCTGTTTGATCAGGAGGTTGGATTAGAGACCTAAGGTCCCTTCCAGCCTGAGCTGTCCTATGATACTATGATCCCATATCTGTTACAACCAAAAAATACACTGCAGTGAACTTTCCCATTATATTTAAGTACAGAATAACAGGTTAATTTAGAAATAAGCTATTTTGATGTCTAGATACCAAAACTAGAAGAATCCCGTATAACACAGACAATGGGATTCTCAAGCCGATTCTTGTTTGAACAACTACGCACACCTCAGAAAAACATCATAGAATCATAGAATCACAGAAGGGTTAGGGTTGGAAGGGACCTTAAAGATCATCTAGTCCCAACCCCCCTGCCATGGGCAGGGACACCTTCCACTAGATCAGGTTGCTCAAAGCCACATCCAGCCTGGCCTTGAAGACAGCCAGGGATGGGGCATCCACAACATCTCTGGGCAACCTGTTCCAGTGCCTCACCACCCACTCTGTGAATAATTTCTTCCTGATATCTAATCTAAACCTCCCTGTTTTCAATTTGTACCTGTTACCTCTTGTCCTATCACTACAGGCTCTTGTAAGAAGTCCTCTCCCAGCACCCTTGTAGGCCCCCTTCAGATACTGGAAAGCTGCAATGAGGTCTCCTCGGAGCCTCCTCTTCTCCAGGCTGAACAAGCCCAATTCTTGCAGCCTTTCATCATAGGAGAGGTGCTCCAGCCCTCTGATCATCTTCGTGGCCCTCCTCTGGACTCGCTCCAAGGGGTCAATATCCTTCTGATATTGAGGGCTCCACAGCTGGACGCAGTACTCCAGGTGGGGTCTCACCAGAGCAGAGTAGAGGGGCAGAATCACCTCCCTCGACCTGCTGGCCACAATTCTCTGAATACAGCCCAGGATACGGTTGGCTTTCTAGGCTGCCAGCGCACACTGCCGGCTCATGAAGAAAGTCAGTCAGAACTGACTTTCTTTTTTGAACTGCTGTAGAAAAATCTCCCAATATCTGAAGTTGTTTCAAAAACTGGTATTAAACATGTAAGTTCTACTGTTAGTTCAAATTCATGTAACAAACTTCCATGTATTAAATCACTACCATTTTGCTACTTTGTTATTAAGATACTATAGCTAAATGTTTTTACTCCGAACAGACTCGGATACACTCTCTCAACAGGCACTCCAGTTTCAAAGCAGACCCAAGTATTTCTGTCCACACCACTATTATAAATGCACTAACTTACTTTTTATAATACTAATCAAATAAACTCTATGTCTATGGACATACAAACATATACATATGTCTATATAATAACATTTCCTTGTCTTATTTTCCTTTCTGAGTTCTCAAAATGAGCAGTAAAATTCTGTGAAACTATACAGTAATAAAAAGGGCAAATAATCTATTTAAAGAGTTTCTGGGTTTTGTAGTGAAATTTGATTTCATAGGTTTAAGATTTTTTTAACATAATTATATCCATTTATTTTCTTAAGGCACATCAATCATTTGTTACTTTGTATGTTTTGAAACTTGACTCAGTTAAAAATAAAACAAAACCAAAACTGCTCCACAGCTATAGTGAGGTTGATTAACTCTGTATTAAACAAATTCTGAGCCAATTAAACTCAAAGTCAATTCAGCCCATGACAGAAGTTTTTTACCTCATAAACAGGATGTACTTTAAAGTTATTAATAATACACTAGCACTGCTATTCAAAACCTTTGATTAACAAACAAGTCAAAATTAGCATCTGAAATTGTTTGTACAGACTGTAGATCAGGTTATGTAAATTTCTGTATCTGTTTTTCCAAATTAAAAGGCAGCAGCTAGCAACAGCTGTAGAAGTGAGAAAACAGTAAAGATATGGGGCCTAATCTAAGCAATTTCAAACTCCACTGAGACCTATAAAGTAGTAGCAAGGCAACATATTGTTCCATATTCTGTCCCAAAGTGTACTATCACCCATGCAACCAACAATGAAATACAAATATGCAGGACTGAATGCTTAGTAACAAGTATCAATTACAAAATACACGTGCTGAATTGTTATTAATTAATATCATACGGAACTAAGAAAAGTTGTAAGTATAATCAGCCACATATGTAAACACGTACTTCTCCCAGGGTTTTCACCAGGAGGAACTGTGCACTGCCCTCCTTGGTGTCCTAGAGTGCTACCTGCAGCATCTTATACATTCTTTAAAGTGCTCAGACTTCAAATAATATACAAGCTTCATGTCTTTGATGCCACAGCCTCAAAGCCAAACCAGCTTCTAAGTCAAAATCCTTGAGTGTGCTGTCAAAAGTAAAGAGTTCAAGAATGCAACACTAATCAAAAAAAAAAAAAGATATAAAAAGTTTATGAAAAATAACCATTATTCAAATGAAATAAATGTGACAGTGATCAGTGGGTTTCTCTCAGAAAAACAGTATTTGACAGAAGACCATAAGCCATACAAGGCCAAAGAAAATATAAAATTATGCTGGTAAATCATGAGCTTGAACTGCAAAACATGTACTTAGATAATCTTTCTAATGCATTTATTTACTATTTCTTTTCTACTTTACTAAAAGGTAAAATTTGATTAAACACAACTTAGATGTTTCAAAAATTTCAGGCTCCAAATATGAAAACTTAATGGGTGACATTGTAGTATACTTGATTTTTTTAATATAAAAAGTACACCTGAGCCTTTCACAGGCAGTTCAAAGTGATAAGAATCGCTCTCAAAGTCTCCCTCTCTGTCCTCAAGTAGTGATGAATAAAGCTGAAAAGTAATTGTTCTCAGCTTCACTGGACAAAAATTGGTGGAATAAATGCCCTTTGGAAATGGGTACAATTTTCTCAAAAGATTTGGTGAAGAGAAAAAATAAATAGAAAACTGGGCTTCAGGTTCTGGAAAAAAAGAAGGGAAGATGATCATTTACCAGCAGCCCTGGCTAACAAGGAAGGTCCCAGTGGAATGGAGGTTAGCAAATATGACACTCATCTACACAAAGGGCTGGAAGGAGGATGCAGGGAACTACAGGCCTGTCAGAATGACCTTGGTGCCAGAGAAGGTGATGGAGAAGATCATCTTGAGTGCCAACACATGGCATGTACATAACAACCAGGTGATCAGGCACAGTCAGCAAAGGGTTATGAAAGACAGGTCCTGCTTGACTAACCTGATTTCCTTCTATGACAAGGTGACCCACTTAGAGGATGAGGGAAAGGCTGTAGATGTTGTCTACCTGAACTTAAGTAAAGCCTTTGACACCGTTTCCCACAGCATTTTCCTGGAGAAGCTGGTGGCTCATATCTTGAATACTTCTATGCTCTGCACTGAACTGTTTGAGGGTAGGAAGGGTCTACAGAGAAGTCTGAGCAGGCTGGATCAGTGAGCCAAGACCACCTGTATGAGGTTCAATAAGGCTAAGTGCTGGGTCCTACACTTGAGTCACAACTCCATGCAATGCTACAGGGTTGGGGAAAAGTGGCTAGAATGAAGCCTGGCAGAAAAGGACCTGTGGGTGCTGGTGGACAGCCAATGGTTAAATATGAGTCAGCAGTGTGTCCTGGTGGCCAAGGCGGCCAGTAGCATCCTGGCCTGTATCAGAAACAGTGTGGCCAGCAGAACTAGGGAAGTGATTGGCCCCCCTGTACTTGGCACTGGTGAGGCCACACCTCAAACACTGTTTTGGGCCCCTTACTACAAGAAGGACATTGAGGTGCTGGAGCATGTTCAGAGAAGGGCAACGAAGCTGGTGAAGGGACTGGAGAACAAGTCTTATGAGAAGCGGTTGAGGGAACTGGGATTGTTCAGTCTGAAGAAAAGAAGGCTGAGGGGAGACCTTATCATTCTCTACCACTACCTGAAAGGAGGTTATAGAGAGGTGGGTGTTGTCTCTTCTCTCAAGTTACAAGCAATAGGACAAGAGCAAATGGCCTCAAGTTGCCCCAGGGGAGTTTCAGATTGGATATTAGGAAAAACTTCTTCAGTGAAAAGATCGTCAGGCATTGGAACAGGCTGCCCAGAAGTGGTAGAGTCACCATCCCTGGAGGTATTTAAAAGACAAGTTGATGTAGTTCTTAGGGACATAGTTTAGGGTAGACTTGGCAATGCCAGGCTGACGGTTGGACTTGAAAACCTTAAAGGTGTCTCCCAACCAAAACAATTCTATGATTCTATGATTATTCAACTGAAGTAAAAATATCAGACACAAGGGGAGAAAACATAGATATTAATGAAGAGCAGCTGCACTGAAATAACAACCCCAAACATCACTGATGGAGCTCCAGCAACAACAAGCAGCTTCTGGCCCAGTAAGGTCCTGCCCTTAATTTTTCATACAAGCAAAGGCATTTGAAGGGTATTTCCATCTCTTCTGACTGGAGAACTCATTATCTGTAGTGCTCAAAGTGATCAGGAGTTCCAAGTAAAAGAGCTTTGCTCATTCCTCCCCTATCCTCTCTGCCCCACAGAGTCAAGCTCTAACATTTTTAAAAAACATGCTGTTAACTTTAACACACTGACTTAACTGGGAGAGAAACAATGGGGAGAAAATTAAATAAAAAAGTAGAGTGCATAGTTTTTGAGAGAGAAGACTGGTACCAGTGTTTTGATGATGTTCGCTCCCATCCTCCTGTACTATATTTCCTCATTCCCATGCATGCTGCTGACTTGTGGCTTTCTCCCTGTATTTTTCTTATTTTGAGCCCCGTGATATCAAAATCATCCTTTCATGTAACAAGGGAAAAGCCTGCAAAATTTGGTGTCTTCTGCCAGCTACTAGCACTAAAAAAGCAATAACCTTGGTATCTAAACCAATACAGAAACCTGTAATTGAGACGGCTATATATGCATTCACGTATAACAGTCAACACCACAGATTCTTGCTGAGACCAGAAAAGGCAGAGGTAGTGCAATTTTCTGATGTGTTATAGGATGGGTTACAGGGTCCAGGACCCAAACTATGTCCTCACATTTTTTTTCCTCTTTGTACCTCCTTTTAGTGCTTATGTGTAGAAGCAGTTAGTATTTCCAGCCAATGTTACCGTGGAGAGCTATCACTGAGTACCTTGTGTCTGCTAGTGCAGAATGGTGTGAAAAGCTTCCATTGCCTTAGGGGAACTGATCCTAATTTCACTAATTTTATATTCTCTCTGATTAATCTAACATAGCATATCTGCAGTTCAGTCAACTACAAATACCCGATAAGAAAAAAAATATGGCATACCACACAGAGTACACATCCTTCAAAATCCCTCAATTTTAGGTATGAAGCAACACTCTACTGAGAAAGCAAGTGTTAAAATATGAGTGAGGTAAATCATTAATGTCTTCATATAGATATTTTAATTATTTTTAATTATTTGCTTCACCAGTTCCTCTAAAAGTACCACATACCACTAAAAAAGAAAAGTAAAAGTTGATGAATTATTATTTTATGACACATTTTAAGTAACAGGAAAAACTAGTACCTAGGAAAGTCAGAAATGGCACTCATTAACTGTGTTTAGTCACTGTGAATGCTCATGTTTCTGGTGAATATGTTTGCACCTACGGAGCCCTGCTGAATTTTCAAGCAGAGATGGAATAACAATGTAAAAAGGTGTTTAAGTTGCCTTTTAACTTGGAAATCATTAAAATATTTTTAAAAGCATAAGTTATTTAATTTTGTAAAGTCACTACATCAATCATGCATGGCAACTGTCTTTTATCATTTTTCTTTATTGCATATCCATTATCTCTATTGAGATAATTGAGTGTATACTAACAAAAAACATTTACTTACAGATGTCTCCTAAAACTCTGTTATTAGGGTTTCCATCTTTGAATGTACCTTTTCAAAAAGTAAATGTCCTACTTTTGCTGGAGTTTAACTATATAAACAGGTTATACAATGCAAAGCTAGAGGCTGCTCAAATTTATGAAGAGTCTTTATTTTCTTTATTCTGAAAAATACGCAGTAGCAAATATCTTTCTTCTGTTTCTATCCTGTGATGGTAGAAAATCTGAGCTGCTGCCTTAACTTACAGGTTTTGCCACAGCAATCAGTGGTAAAATATAAATTCTTACATTAATGCTCAATGACCAGATGGAGATCAGTGACCAGTGGGTCTCAGGGGTCCATATTAGGATCAGTAGTGTTCAATATCTTCATCAGTGACACAGACAGTGGGATCAAGTGGACCCTCAGCAATAATGCAGAGGACACCAAGCTGAGTGGTGCATTTGACACACCTGCGGGACAGGATGCCATCCAGCGGCACCTGGACGAGCTTGAGACGTAAACCCATGTGAACCTCATGAGATTCAACAAGGCCACATTAAAGGTCCTGTACCTGGGTCAATACAGTATCAATACAGGTTAGAGGATGAAAGGATTGAGAGCAACCCTGCAGAGGACTTAGAAATACAGGTGGATAAAAAGCTGGACACAAGCCACCAATGTGCACTCGCAAGCCCAGAAAGCCAACTGTATCCCGGGCTGCAACAAAAGAAGTGTGGCCAGCAGTTTGCGGGAGGGGATTCTGTCACTCTACTCGTCTCTGGTGAGACCCCACCTGGAGTACTATATCCAGCTCTGGAGGCCTCGGCACAGAAAAGACATGGACCTGTTGGAGCAGGTCTAGAGGAGGGCCACAAAAATTATCAGAGGGATGGAACATCTTACTTATGAAGAAAGGCTGAGAGAGTTGAGGTTGTTCAGCCTGGAGGAGAAGGATCCAGGGAGAATTTATTACAGCCTTTCAATGCTTAAAGAGCTTATAAGAAAGATGGGGCCAGATTTTTAGTAGGACCTGTTGTGACAGGACAAGGGGTAATAGTTTTAAACTAACAGAGGGTAGGTTTAGCCTAGATATAATGAAGAAATTATTTAAGATGACTGTGGTGAAACACTGGAACAGCTTGCCCAGAGAGGTGGTAGATGCCCCGTCCATGGAAACATTCAAGGTCAAGTTGGACAGGGCTCTGAGCAACCTGATCTAGTTGCAGACGTCCCTGCTCATTACAGGGGGTGTTGGATTAAAAGAGATTTAAAGGTCCCTTCTAACTCATATTATTAGTAAAAACTCTAGATAAGAAGTACCAAGGTGTCTAGCAACAATCGTGTGTTATATATCTCAATATTTCTGAATGGAGAGCAGCAATGACATCTAATTCATGAATGTCCAGTTAAATATGTATTTTCATTACAGAAATTTTCAAAATTATCAAATAAAAATTTCCATGTTATTTTTAATGAAAAAAATTGCTCTTTTGATGTGGAGAAAGCAATGCATATGCCTCTTGCTTTGATCTGGGAATTTCACAGGAACACTGCTAAGATATAATTTCTCAGTGATGTACTATTGGGAATGCAGTATGTTCCCTCTGTAGCATGTAAAGGAAGAACATGCCTCTCTTCTGTGTTCAGATAGCATTCAGGAAAATATGCAAGTGTGCAAGAGAAAACAATACAGCTTATCCCTGTAAAAGCTCATCCATAATGGAATTTAAGACCAGAAACACTTCTTAGTTTTCTGGCCTCTTACATAAACTAATCAAGTTTCAGGTTATAGATTTTGAACCGCTATGTTGAAACCAGTGACTTTGCTGGCTTACGTATATCTGACAGAAAGTTAGCCAATTTAAATTTGAAGACATCTACAGATGGCACCATTTTCTCTGAGTAATTCCCCAGAGTGTAATTTTTCTCTGTTGAAATTGCCAGGTTTCAAGTCCCAGTCAGTGGCTCCTGTTACTATTGTCTGTCCTTTCAAAGCAACTGCAGCACCCAGGTTTTTACCCCAGGAAGGTAGTTATGCCATATGAATCAACTTATTGTTCAATCTTGTTTGAATAAGGTATGCTAGATACATAAGTTTTCCCTAAAGTCAGAAGATTTCATCAACACCCATAATCTGAAAAAGAGGAAAGGCCCTTTTTAGAGAAGTCCTGATGTCATGAAGAGACAGGACCAATCAAAACACTTGCTTTCTGCACATGATTTTTTAAAATCTAGATGCTCATGTTCGTTCTTCCTCCAGTCCACTATAAATGTTCCTCCCAAGTAACCTCCAGGTTACCCTTATTCTTACATGGACCATTCCGAGGAGCACTTCAGATATGAATAAGATCACAGACAACTTCTCTGTGAGTATTAAAGCAAGACGAGACCATCCCCATACTCCATATGATCTCATGTGACACAGCAGAAAGTAAGATTTGTATCTGCTACAGTACCATGACTATACGTGTCTGCATATCAGCTCAGTTAGCTCCTAAACACACAAAACTCTTAAACCCATTAAGTCCACCAAAACACCCACTGAATGATACCAAAGCTGGGACTCCAGCCCTCCAGGACTGCTGACCTAGTCCTCCATACCAGATTTCTAGCCATCAATAGTACTGTGGGAAAACAAAAACTGAGCAGGTCTCAAATCCTGGCCAGGAAAATTTTCTGACCAGGCTTTGTCCTCATAGCATACACCAGTCAGCTAGACAATAAACTCACTTTCTAACATGCAATGAGTAAAGCTGCTAGCAAATACATGTTTGGGTTGGTTTGTTTGTTTGTTTGTTTTTTTTTCCCTCTCATCTACTTCTAAATGACTACAAATGAAAAGGGGATAGAAGTGCTCTGTTACATTATATACATTTGCCATTCAGCCTGGCTTAACACACAGTAAGTTTCAACAGAAAATTATGCAGGAAGAGGTACCTTTTTTGTTCACTAGCATCAATACTAGAAGGAAACAAGCTGAAAAGACCGAAAACACCACCTGAACAGCAAATATCAAGATCTCCAAACTGCTGCCATTTAACATATTTAATTTATTCTATTAATCTTGCTGGAATTTATTTTCTGAATACTCAGACGGTTTATACTGAAAGAGGAAATACCTGGAAGTTGTGTGTGCATACCAAGAATCTTGTTTAATAACTGTTACTAAAGGAATATGGTGTGACGTTAAACCAGTATGATTTGTGGGAAAAAAAAAAAAGCTTTAAAAACTAACATTAATATTTTGTCTTGAAGCCTTAATTTTGTATTTTGATCACAGTGGTATTTATGTAAAGCAGTACTGTAGAACAAATTGTCCACAGTTTTTTTGGAAAGAGTAAATTTTTCATTTATATACAGAAAAAAATTTCCATTAAATAGCAAGATACTGCTGAATTCTCAGCACTATAACTTTATTTTTCATTCTTTTAGTTAATATACTCTGCAATCTAGAGATTACAGAGCATGGGTCAGGATACAGACAGCGTTGGATAATCCGTTCACTCCTAAAAAAGCACAAGTTCTATTTTTCATTCACAAACCCATGCTGTTCTGCACAAAAAGAACTTCAGTGATTTATCTGTTGCTACCCAAATCAGTATTAAAACGAATTTGTTTCTAATAATCAGTCCAGAACCAATGAACATAATTCTTCACATGTCCCTGGTGAGCAATGCAGAACTACAAATAAAGATCTAAAATAAGATCTATGTTACTATTTTATTACATATAGCAAATAAAGAAAACCAATAGCCTGAAAGTAAGCAGAGAGCTATATATGCACTTTGTATTCATACGAACTTCTCTCCCACAAATTACCAAATTTCACTTGATGTAATATACTCTTCACATAAAATGCTGGATGTATTCTTCTAAGTAAATAAATAATTATCAGGAAGAGCTATACAGGAGGTGAACACTTTAGATCAACTTATGAAGCTTTTCAGGAAACACTATCCTGGTGTAGTCAAAATGCTATTTTGATAACATAACAAAATCAGTAATAGAGAAGACATGTTCTTTTTGTTCAAAGATGCTGTGTTTTGAAAATATTGCCATGTAGTATTTACGGTAACAGCTGTACAGTTAAACTTGAGGCACAAACTGAACTGCAGAGGATCTGCTGCATAAATAAAATTCCCATGGCAACTAAATCTGCTACCAGATAACAGAGAAAAAAGGATTTATGTGTTTGCTGAGCTGTCTTGCCCTAGAGGAATTCTCCAGGCAAATGCAGGCCACCTGCCACATGTTATATTAAGCTCAGCCTTCTGGACTTATTTTTAAATTTACAGCAAAAAGGTCCACCAAGTTTTATTTGAAAGTTCCCCTGTCATGTTCCCAGCTGCCCCAAAATACACAGTTTACTTTTCAACATGCTTCCTATATTGCAACAGAGATGTTTAATAATGAATAGGTGTATTTCTGCTTGTAACATTTTAATCTTAAACCCCCATGTAAAGTGGGCAAGCAACCTGAATCCTCAAATTCATGTAAAATTTTGTGTATGCCCAAATGTACTTAGGTGCACTATTAAAGAGTGTGTATTTTTTAAACTTTAGAAAAAGAATTTCTTTTGTAATATAAGGGAAAACTATTTGGGTCAGCTCATTCATACAGTATCTTTCTATACAACAAAGAGATTATTGGTCAAAAAGTTTTACCTTTAAATCCAGAAAAAAACCCCAACCCCCCACCCACACACACACATTTTCACTAGACTACAACAATAATAGAGAAGCATTATTTGGGAATGCTTTTATTTGGAATATCATACTTATAAGACTGAAGACCACTGAAATAGCTAGTACAAGAAATATAATCACCTAGCAAGCAATAGGAAAACTTACTGCAAATAGTGGCAGCAAGTTATCAAATGACCAGGTTATGTGTAAAAGTGCAGAATATTTATGGTATTTTCCTTGTCATTTTTGCCTCAGAAGATTAATTTAAAAATTCTAAAAAACTGTATTTTACAATCAAGTTCATCCTTGGACATGAGCTTCAGGAAGGAAACTTCTTCGCTCCACTCTGCTCCATAGGAAAACCCTGTGACATTTTGAAGAGGCAGCAGAGCTTGCCTCATAACAACATAGACTATTGTGTGTGAACACACACCATACACGGTTTTCAGGTAATTTGTAAACCTAAACTAATCGCTAAGTCCATGTTTAGCATCACGCAGCTATAGCATTATGAAATTTGGCACTTACACTTGTGAAACACCTTTGTGATACCTTTCTAAAGCCTCTATACTTGACATATATGGGCAAGCCATTAATATGGGTTTCCTGCTGTCTTATTATTAGGGCTCATCTTTTTCAGAGTTGTTCATTTACACCCCTACCTTAGCCTAACCATCTTCCTATAACTCCTTGTGAACCATGAGCCTGACCCAAAGTACACATAAGTTAAATCAAGCCTTGTGCTAACATGAAGATGTTTTGGTAAGTATTAGGATAGCATACATTCCCATTGCCTTTTTTTGTCTTTGCTCTTCACAGATTCACAGAATGGTAGGGATTGGAAGGGACCTCGAGACCATCTAGTCCAACACCCCTGCCAGAGCAGGATCACTTAGAGTAGATCATACAGGAACAAGTCCAAGCAGCTTTTGAATGTCTCCAGAGAAGGAGACTACACTACCTCTCTGGGGAGCCTGTTGCAGTGCTCTGTCATCCTCACAGTGAAGAAGTATTTCCTCACGTTCAGGTTGAACCTTCTGTTTTCCAGTTTATGGACATTGCCCCTAGTCCTGTCACTGGACACCACTGAGAAGAGCTTGGCCACATCTTCCTGACACCCAGCCTTTAGATATTTATAAGCACTGATAAGATCCCCCCCTCAGCCTCCTCTTCTGCAAGCTAAACAGACACAGCTCTCAGCCTTTCCTCAGATGAAAGGTGCTCCAGGCCCTTAATCATTTTAGTGGCCCTGTGCTGGACCCTCTCCAGTAGTTCCTCGTCCTTCTTGTACTGAGGAGCCCAGAACTGGACACAGCACTTAGGGTGAGGCCTCACCAGCACAGAGTAGAGGGGGAGGATAACTTCCCTTGACCTGCTGGCCACACTCTTCTTAATGCATCCCAGGATGCCACTGGCCTTGGCCACGAGGGCACACTTGTTGGCTCATGGTCATCCTGTTGTCCACTAGGACTTCACGGTCCTTTTCCTCAGAGCTGCCCTCCAACAGAACAGCCTTCAACTTGTACTGATACACAGGGTTGTTCTTCCCCAGATGAAGTATTTCACACTTGCCCTTATTGAATTTCATTAGATTTCTCCCTGTCCAGCTCTCCAGCCTATTGGCAACCACTCCTCCCAATTTTGTATTGTCAGC
>NW_010247986.1:0-13851 GCF_000690775.1 Eurypyga helias
ACTTGATTGCTAGCCGAGGTTAAACTATGACACCTCTGCAGCCCTTGGGGAAGAGTCCATGCTCCAGTGGGGACAGACGCGCTGGAGTGAGCTCGAGGGGGCTGCTGTGACGCCTCACACCTCCCATCCACCCCCGTTACTGGTCTGATGCCCAGCACAACCTCACCTCTGCAACAACACAGGCACCGTGGCACCACGGCTCTTTGCAAGGGAGCGGGACGTGGGGAAAAGGGGTCCCAGTGTAGTCAGAGAACTGGGATACTACAAATTTCCTCCGTTGCACCTCAAGCCCAGGAAAGGGCCCCGGTGCCCACAGGCAGGCTGGAGCCCGACAGGCCGGCCATCCGGGCAGGATGAGTCAGCAGGAGCACCCTGACTTCTCCCCTCAGGTGACCCCCATTGGCACAACACCCAGAGAACGAAATCGAAAGCAAACGCAGCGCCTTTTGGGGCGCAAGCCTGGGAACAGGGGAAATACCCTTCATGCCACCAGCGTGAGAAAGCAAACGTCTTCCTCCCTTTGCAAACCCACCCCTTGGGTAGCACCGTGCACAGGCAGAGACAGTGAGGTTTGCAAGGAGAGAGGGAAGTGGGCGCCGTGTGTGCTTCGAGGAGAGGGCAGGACTGTGTCCTGCCGTGACCTGGGAGGGGGCTTCCGGCCGCGCTGCTGCTGCAAACGCCCAACCCAACACCTGAACACACAGATGCACTCCAGAGACGTCTGTTCTTCACGAAAACTCCACATTCCATCTTTGCCTTCTGCGTTTTCCTTGCACAGCGGCAGGAAAAATGAAGAACAGCTTCCAAGACACAGGTCCTAAAAAACACCACCTAACACTTCTTAAAATGCTTGAATCCTCTTCACACTGAGTGAGAGTTCTACTTGGGTGTTTTACTTCTAGCTCAGACACCTGGAGAACATTAACACTTAGCCTTTGACTGTGCTCTCCGGGACAACCTTGTCCCTGCAATGCCAACTGTGGACCAGACAGTCTTTGGCATAACACAATAAGTATCTAGAGGAGTACTAAGGATACCATTTATTTTCAAAATCACTAAAAAACCCAAACAAAACAGTTTATGGCAATACAGATTTACATAACAGAGACAGCAAATTAAAAAATGTACAATCTATTTCATGTTATTGCACTCACTTCTTTATAATATACAAGGCATATTAAACAGTTTTCATTAAAAGAAGTTTTATTTATATAAATAAAGGTGTAAATATACAGTATCATACAATAAGTGTATCAGCTTAACAAACAAAACCTATCTAAAGTGGGATCCCCATTTCTCACATGACCTAGTCTACTCTTCATCAGTATTTCCACGTATACATTTACATATCCTAAATATAGAAGCAGGTAAACATTTCCATTTGTGAACAGTTCCTTCAGATTTTGAGAAGAACCACTGCAGAACTAGGGTTAATTTTAAGTGAGGGTCATTAAAAATATGAATCACTCAGCAGTTTATTAATACTTATCTGCCCTTTTTTTTTTTTTAAAGCAAGAAAATGACCAGATGTTGCTACCTCCCTAATTTAGGCCTGATCTCACAGTTTTTAATACAGATGCAGTTCCCACAGAAACTGGAAAGAGCTTCCAGGTACAGAAGGCTGCAGAATATGCAACGGCTGTATTGCACTGGAGCCCACTCTCCTACTCAGGATGTGCCCCCTGAGCTGCCCCGGGCCTGGACGTGGCAAAGCCCACCAGCAGCCCCCTCCTCCATCTAGGAGCAAATTCACCTTATCTGCAATGCCTTCAGGTCCCTGGTGAAGAGTTGTGAACCAAGTCCATAATTTCATCCTGATTTTTCAGTCTTCCAAGATGCAGCTGCGAGTGTCTGGAAAGTCACTACCCTCCCAGAGCTTGGCCAACCCTCCCATATGGCAAAGAATCACTGTGGGGACCGACATGCCGACAGCAAGGCCAAAAATGCTCGTGAAGCTACTGAATACTGACGAACTAATGCAACGCCCTCTGTCATTTTAGAGCCACCAGGCTCTCAGAAAAATAACATTTACTTGGCCAGGTGCGTAAACAAAGGTTCACTACATCTGTTTGGTCTACCCATCCCGTTTGTCATAAAGCAGACCCAAGTTGAGTAAATCCTGGGGCTTCTATGGGCAATGTCACCCCAACAGAGATGTCAGGAAATGCTACTGTAATTCTATCAACACTGGTAGCATCAGTAAAGATGTTTCTTGTTCTTTCACCAAAAAAAAAAAAAAAAATTTTAAGAACAGAAACAATCTGGGTTAAATACTATTACTTTTCTTGCTGTAATGTTAGTAGAGAAGTGTATCATTCTACTCATAGTAACTATCAGACTTAAAACATTAAATCTATCCTTTAAATTATAGTCACTACTGAATCACACACAAAAAATCCCCATCTCTTTTTTGCTGTTACCCAGCCAACACATATCTACGTGCATGTAAAATAAAATACTGGACTGTATTCGATTACTGAAAAATGAAAGCCTTCTAAATCACTCACAATGAACAGTACTTGCAAATAAGCGTCTGAAAATATTCACCACATTATCATCGTAAGACACCTCAAATAAAATTCAGTTCAGAAAAGGAAGACTTCACCTATGAGCTCACACCGGTTTTAGGAGTAAGGGAGGCGTACACCTCCCTGCGCTGAAACCTCCAGTGGACTGAAAAAAAAAATAGCCATTTCCTAAAACACAATTGTGATTTACCACATTAAAGCAGCAAACAGTCAGCACTGCACTTGTACATATTATACGTATACAGGTATGTATTCACTACGCCGCGTTAAATTCCACATGCATTTTATGTATCTATTATACACCCTATTACTGTCAGATTGGGGTCATTCCTGAACAAGGCCTCGCCATTTAATTGTCATTGCCAAATGTCTTCTCCCTGTTTTTCAGCAAATACGCAGGGGTAACAACTCTTATCCCAGCACAGGCCTGCACTCTCAGCGTGGTCCTATGACCCCAAGCACTGCATCCTCCTGAAGCCTCTCCCACCACGGAGATGCCCGGAGGCAAGGACCGGTCCTGACAGAGCGGCTGAGCTTCGGGGTCACAGGGGCCTCAACTCCACAGTTATTTCACAGCACTGAACCGGAATTAGTTTCAGCAGAAATCCTGCAGGCAAAGCAGCTGTGGGACTACGGACAGTTTGGCCTTTCCTGTAACCAAAAGCTGCATCTCCCTGGATTCACATGCCGATACGTCACTGAAAAATAAATAAATCTATTCACTTTTAGGCAAACCTTGCACAGCTTTTCTGCCCACCTGGTCTTGGGATGCCCTGCAGAACTGAATTCTCCTCTGCACATCACGAGTTGCTGTCACATGAAGCTGTCAGAAATGAACCAAATCAAGCGCTCCACTAACCTGGAAGCAATTGCTCCAAGCACTGTTGAATAAATGTAAATAAACTGAACTATAGCACGATCTTGGGGCAGGGCCAAGCCCAGACCTTTTTGTAACAGCTATGCAGTGTCTTGGCTCACTATAAACGTAGGCAGCAGTTCAGATTTGGACCGGCTCCAGGCTGAGAGCTCTTCACCCTGGGCATGCTGGCTGCGAGTAGTCTCCAGCCTAACGTGAAGAAACAACCTGAGCATTCTGGAACAAACAACTTGTTCTCAGCTGATAAGGACACTGGCCCATTTCCTCCTGTCTCTCTTCTACGCTGTTTAGCTATCCCAGATGTAGGAAGAGAAATAACAGAGTCTAATCTCTTGCACCCATACACGCTCCTCCCAACAGAGCAGACTGTAAGGAACACTCAGCAGCACGGCCCGCTACCGATACCTCCACCGTGAGTAGAGGTGAGAAAATCCAAACAAAGCGCCTGTGGCACTGCAATCCTTTCAGTTTTGCTGTCCCTAACACCACGGTTCCTCTCATTTACACAGTTGTCAGTTTCACCATCCAGAACCTTCAGCATCAGCCACTTGCATCTTCCACACCCACTCTCACACAAGCGAAAATAAATGCTGGACAGGAGAAAACAAAAAAGAGCGATTAAAAGCCACCAGAAATATGGCTAGTTCAGATTTAATCTGTTATAATCCCCATCCTTAGACTACCGTTTTTCAACTTGAGTGTTTCAAGTCAGGCAGCCTTAAATCTCTTGCAGCCGAGCAAAAGCAGCTCGGCTTTTAGATGTACTTTGTGATTGCTGAAGCCTGTGGGATCTGCAAGTGCTCAGCACTTGAAATCATCCCTCTTTTAAAAATATATGTATTTTAAAGGTGCCTAACATTAGAAGCCTAAATCTGAAAATTCAGACCCCAATTTTTATCGCTCCCGTTTTAATCACAACTAACAAGTCAGCCTACACCACAGGGGACAACCACCTGTTACTCGCACATGATTTTCTTGCTCACGGATTTCTACCGCATTAATGCCAAGCGCTTTCAGATACAGGTTTCATCTACAAGCAGATTCAGTTGTGGTGAATGCTGAGTTAGTTCCTCAGTTATAAGAGGATTTTTCAGCTTTTGCAATAAAATGCTCATGTTTTAGGCATAAAAGTTGTGCAAAATTATACTTTTTTTGTCATGCATTTTTACCAAAACTGCACTTAGAAGAATAAAGTGAGATTGTTCCAGACATTCTCTTATTACAACAAAAAAAGGACCAGACCTTAAGTAAGTGTCCTGAAGTCTTATTACAGCTAAGTGATATAGTACAGTCTAAATACCCATCCTTGTCAACAGGATGGCAACTAACAAGTTATACTCCCAATGCTCAGCAGCTACTAAAAATATCAGGGACAGGCACAATGTTATTTATCTCAGTCAAAATACTATAAATGAAACCTAGGAGAGGTCTTCAAGTTCCATTAAAATGGCCAGATCATACAAAAAATGTCTCTGAATATTTGGCTTCCTCCATCCTCAATAATCAGCTGAGATTTTATGATGCTCATCACACGATTGCTCAGTGGTTCTTCAAGGCTCTTAGCACCTCTCTGTAGAGCATTAAGACACTTCTGTGTAGCTTTAGAAACAAAGACAGCTTGTAGCCAGTTTAAAATGCTTTGTCTTAGCAAGTGTGATTAGACGTAGTGCTCCCATCATACTGAAGTTCTGTGTTTTCTGATCAGTAACTGAACAGGGCCCTCTGGCACAGATTTAATAATGTTCCAGGCATCGTAATGCATGAGGCCAAGTAATGATTTTCCACTAACAGCAAGGATTTCATCTCCAGTTTCTATGTTTCCAGATTGCTCTGCAGCACCACCTAGGAGCAAAAGGGGAAAAAAGTCAGTGTAAAAAAAAAAAAAAAAAAGTAAACCCACAAAAAATTTGTCTGCCACTGTGGTGAGCAGCAAATAAACCATTTTTCCAACAGTGGTAATTTCAGTACAAGGCACTTATGTTCAGCTGAGCTCTAGCAATGTACCTGTGCTGCATCTCACTGAAAATGTTATTTTCACCAAGGTAAATCCTTGTTCTCAGAACTATGTCTGTTTTTGAAAGAAGCGGCAGGAGTGCAGGAAATAGGCTGTACGTTACCTCCTTAGCTGTAAGAGAACCTGGCTGATAAGCACAGAGGTTGTACGTGGCATGGATCTATCTTCTCAAATGGAATTTTAAGATGGTGATAAGCAGATAATGCAGTAGATGTAAAACCTGGGTAACCGGGATGAACAAACCAAACACGGGTAGCAAACTGAGGACAAACATGCCAAACACAGCTCCTTGAGAGGGGCACACCCTTCACTGCTGATGGAAGTATGTTTTGTGTAATGAGAATTTAACTTACATCAGCCATCGTGGGGAGGGGAAAAAGACTGTAGCTAAGGATATAAATTAATGAGTTAACAAAACAAACATGCTCTCTACCCTCAGCATCAAATTCTATAGACAGAAAAACAAACACACGCAAAAGAAATTGATAAGCAATTTGGGAAGTATCAGTTTGACTTTTTTTTTCTTGATGAGAGAATAAACCACTGAAAAGTAACCCTGTAAAAATGCTGCGTACCCGCAGCTTCATTGAGAGTGTCAGCTTCCTTTAGGAAGTGCTGTGTTTTTCACTAAACTGAATCTCAAACTAAGACACATTAAAATCACGGCATAGTTGTGGGATTTGTTTCCCTTCTACAAACAGTTCATACAGGTTTAACTACCTGCTGACAAAGAATCCAAGGGTGGCAGGTTTTGAATATGAACATCATGTATTTTTGCAAAAGCTCATATTGATATCTAACAAAAACCACAGATGAAAGGTACAGTTAGTAATTGTATATAATGCAGAATGGTGCTTTGAAATCACACTGATTATCTGCGCTGTGCTTCTCTTAGAGAAGAGAGCTGGGTAAGGCATGAACTTCTAAACCTGTTACATATGACACTGATGCCGCAATTTAATGTCTAGAATAGTGGGCAAGCCCAGGAAGGAACTGGGTAAATCACACTCCTCCACAGACATTCAATAGCAGATGCAATCCCCAGCCATTCCCAGGAGTGTTTTTTTTACTGACCACTTTGGCTAGTAAGTGGTAATAAACAAGGGCCACAAAGCCTAGCCTTGCAGAAAAAAAAAAAAACCACCAAACCCAACAAATTTGAGTCCAAGAATTAAAACGCCTGTACAAAGCACAGAAGAAGAACTGGGATAATATCCACTGCATGCTCTACTGGTAGTACCTTTAAAAATCCTTTTTACAAGCAAGGGTCTGTCGCCAGCAATGGAAGCTTTTCCACCATCAAGACTGAATCCCAGGCCAGCAGAGGTTTTCAATAATTCAATGCAGATGACATCATTCATATCCAGGTTTGGATCTGTGACAGAATATACACAGCATCTTGTTACGCAGTTAACAGTAAATTGCAAGTGGTGTTGGGTTTTGTTTTTTGCTGCAGCGACAGAGCAATTCAGAGTTCAGTTTGCATTCAGACTAGAGTATGTTGTCATCCCCTCTCTCAGAACTGACTGAGTACTGTCGCAGCCACGAAGGGGAGACAGTACAAAATGCATTTACGCACATTTTCATTTCTCATGTTCAACAAAAAACTGCCAAGGCAATTTTTTGGGCAAAATTAAAGCATAGCAAACTTCGCCAAGACTCTGAAGATCAACAGAATAACTGCAACATTACAAAAATAGTGAGTGGAGAGGATTTCTTCGCCTTTCACTTGTTCCCCCTTGCTTATGCAATGAGACACATCTTTTTAAATAACAGTAATGAATGAAACGTTACATTAAACAGACATGTCCCATCCTCCAAAGGAAAAGTTGGTAATCACTCACTAGTGTGAATAATGGCTTCTGGTCTCCCATCCACAGAAATAACCTGTAGGGGCAACCTGCATCCTATACAGCAGGTGTTTTTAGAACTGAATACTGCTGTAGCTGACCCAAAATACAATTTTGCTTAGGAGGCAATAAATCTACAGTGTTGGAAATTAGGACCCTCTTTGCCCTGTGTGAATGTAATAATTAGGCAGTTCGCATTATCGCCAATTACTGCTACCGTTATCTCAAACAATCCAAATGTTATCTGAAAAATTCGAAGGTGTGCTTGGCCTCGAAGGATGTTCTTGCTAACCCCACATTGTGGTGTTCATGAGCTGACGTTGCCCTCTGGTGCTTGCAGCCAGCAGACAGTCTGCATCTGCCAATGCGCAGGAGGCAGTTCAGGGCAGAAAGGGATTCTGAAGTAATTACGTGTATTACATCCATGGAAGCAATTCTAGAAAGGCTGATCCATTCCTTTAGAGTGCTTCCTATTTCCTTTGTCTTAAAAAGCTGTACTATAAAACTCAGGGAAAGCATAAAACAATAAAAACTGCTAGAGAAAAAAAAAAACCCACACCCCAACCACTACTGATTACAACCAATGGGTTAAAAAAGAGGAAGTGGCAGCTCCATGTCCTGGTTTTGGGGTTGTTTGAGCTGAGTACCTGGTTTTGGAAGATGCATCACCAAATCTCTCAGCAACAAACATTCCACTGACATTATTTCCCCTTAAGATTTATCCTTAGTTTCCAGTGGTATGGCTGACAGATTTTGCTTAACTTCACTTACTGTAATATCAAAATAATGTTTCCTGGTTTTAGTAGAAACAGTATGAAATCTGCTGTGACAAAGAGCAAGTTCAGCCCCTATGCATAACAAACTGCAGGGCTTGGGGTTTTCTTAGAGGGTTGGTTTTTTTCTTCTTTTTGGTTGTTTGCTTTCTTGCCCTAAGTAACTGTTATTACTTAAAAGGACTTTATCCTGGATTGGAAGAATATGTGGAATCACTAACTTTAGTGGAAATTGGATTAGGCCCTAAATGTCCTTCTAAGTTTCTGCCTAGTTATGATACTAAAAAGAAAAACAACCAAAAAAAAAACCCTAACCAAAACAAAAAAACCCAAACAGTGTTTAGGCTCCAAAGAGAACAAACACAATTTAAAAGTAATTTCATTTGCTCCCTTCAATCACATAAGGCACAGACACTTTTAATCTAAAACACATGGACATTTTTCCCTTCAGTCTGTTCTGCAAGGGAATTCTTCCAACCGTTCTTGGACAAAGATCATACCTGTTCCTATTTCCATGGAAACATCCTTCCCAGACCTCACACATTTTTTGCCAGTAGCTGATATCTCAAGTCTGGAGGAATTGTTTGCTTTGTCTTTTTCCTTCTGGATGACAATGACTGCACATTTGTACAGTCTTGCCTGATGAAGAGCGTTCAGGACATCACCATGCACTGAGCTGGCAAGAGACTTGCCATTGATTGACAGAACAAAATCTCCTCGATGAATAGTCCCTTCTTGAGATGCCACTCCCTTTGAAAACACTCTGTGGACCTACAAGAAAGATTTTAACTTTAATCTCATGACCACACATAGTGCTCTACAGGCCAAGCTGAACACAGAGTCCCTGCCAAAGTTTTCCATCAGTGCCCATCGCTGGGCACACAACCTTTGCTCCAGCCAACACCCTCACCTACTAAGGCCTAAAGGCCTGTACAAGAGCTGCGCTGGGGCAGGGCGGGGGGAAGCAGAGGAAAAGGTGCTGCTATTACATGACCATTTCTAAGCCAAAGACAAATAATACCAGCTAGAGAATGAAACGTCACAAATCACTTACTCTTTCACCAAACTCCTCAAAGGTCTTCAATTAACACACAGGTTAAATCCACACCTGTGCTGCAGCAAACACCAAGAACAGCATTGCAGTGTGCGATACCCACTCCCCAAATTCCCACTAATAGGGACACACATCCTGTGCTGTTTTCAAATGCACATTTCTAGAAATTACACAGCATCTGTGCAAAAAAAGGCTCTGACTTAGTGCAGCTGTACAAGTATTTAACTGTCCATCTCAATTTGGCTGATCCAATAGCATGCGAAAAGATGCAAAGGGACGATTTAGTGGTTTGAAATGCATTTTTCAAGGGAAAAAAAATACTCCGTTCAGAGTGGATTAAATTTTCAGTGTACTCCAGTGAGTGCAGTTCAGAGTCAGACGTGTGCCATGTTTAGAAAGGAACTGACTAAAAGACTCAAGACCTGGTATTTAACAACTTGCTTATCAGGCACTGTAATTTTTAGCAGCCAGAATATGGTTTCCCCGTGCACACAGTTCCAGGTCTGCTGGGTAAAGGTACAAGGCAAATCTGTGAAGACAATCCTGCATGACATTTTCTCTAGGGATTTATTCTAATACCCAAAGACCAACACAAAGGAATCAGAAGACTTTTGGTTTCTGTTCCCTCTCACTGCAGGGCCATGCCGAGATGGGCACCTGCCACATCCCTACAGATCCAAGGGGATAAATTTCCAGCCAGTCTAAGCAGGCATTCAAGTCTGGAATAACTGCCTCAATGGCAGATGTAGAGACTCAAATGAAGAGGTAAGTGGAATACAGGGGTCAAAACATCTGTTGCCTTCCCTCACATGCTCAACTCCTCAATACCTTGATGCTCACTAGGCACTACTATTTCTGCACCCAAGAGTGGGCAGAACAGCCCATCTAAGCAGCTCAGCACCCAACACCAACCCTAAATCCAGCTGGGACCCATAATCCCAGTAGGTCAAGGACACTACAATGTTCCCCACCCAAGAAATATGCTTTGCACACACTGAACAAAAGAGGACCTGGAAAGAGCAGGAGCTGATGCTCTTCTGGTCTCATGGCTACTGGCATTCAAGAAAGACTTCAACAGCTATTCAGCGTGAGAGAGCTCAAGATCATATTTTTAGGTAGTGTCCCATTCCCTAGGTGAAGAGCTCTCTGGGGCGGGACACCGTTTGGGCCAGAGACAGGGAACACAAACTCTGTAGCGAGAGAATAGTCTGTTCCCTAGGCTGTAATCATGTTCTAACTCAATGACTGCTTAATGTAAAAAAATTTACTTATATTGGTCTTGTCTAAAAGCAAACCCCAGAAGATTCCTGCAGGGGCTGTTGCAGACCCCAAAGACTAAGGACATACCAGTCTTCTAACCTCAGCACTTAATGGATCTCTCTCACGGCAGAGTTTAAATGCATATTTTGTGTAAAGAAATTGTCATGGGGACACTGGTTGCCTTGAAGTTTTGTGTCTCACTGCTCTGTTTCTGAACAGGATGTAAGTTGCTTGGTATCACATTCTATATGCCAACATCACTTAACGGCACACAGTATATTTGGTTCAGAATGCTGTGTAAGACCTAAAAAAACCCCAAGAAACAGCAAACAAAACAAACACCCTCATTTACTGACCACCCACAGGTTTGACTAACACCAGAACAAATTTGTGACATGAAATCCAGAATCTTTGCTGAGGTATGAAATAGTCAGTCCCAGGATTTGCAAAATCCTTCATAAACTTGGCTGCAGCATTGCTGTGGTTCAATCAAGGGCTAGGAATTAAAATCTCCCCTAAAAGGTTGCATGCACTGCAACTGCATGCAGAATTTCATTTACATGCAAAGGATTCTGATCTAGCTGAACCAATCCAGTAACAGGCTTTTACAGACTGAAAACATAATTGGCATCTATTTCCAATAATAAAAGTTACACTTCGCAGACATTCCGTGATTTCAGTAGCAGATGGATGCAGCTGCCTCTGAGAGCCACTGTTTTATGAGTCTGAATGACTTGCAATGAGTCTTGATAAACAAGCACTTGATCTAATCACCAGCCTGCTTCAAAGTGAGCTTTCAAAAAAAAAAAGACTTGGCAGCCATCACTTACTGTGACTGATTTCTGTTCCAGATCTATTCCTCCAGCAACACTGAATCCCAGGCCAGCTCCTTCTTCTTTGTGCAAGACCACAAAGTATGTGTCTTCTTTGCTCTAGCAGAAAAATGGAGGTGGAGGGGAAAGGGAAGGAGAAGAAAAACAAAACCAAAGATCAAGACCAAGTTCCCACAGAGATGACAAATTTCCAGTACCCTCAGATTATGGCAGGTGAAAAAAGCAACTCAAGGTTGAAAGTGAGAAATTAAATGCATTTCTGGTCACACTACAGGTAAGTAGCAGTCATATAGGAGAACCCAGGTGTCAGCAAAGGTTTCTTCAGTCAGTTCAAGGCTAGAAAGTAAAGTCAAAATTAGGATAGTGGAAGGCTATTAAACCTTACGCAGGGTAATTTTCACAGGCTGTAAACAACTTGCATTGCTTGACATTTTGCGGTCAAAACTCAATAGTTCCCATACACCTTTCTGGACCAAGCACTGTACTTTCCAGGGAATTACTAACACTTTTGTTATTCCATTTGTCTGTCCTCTTGAAAGGCAGTTACAAAGGTGTAATGGAGGGCAGTTGCATCAACCTCTTTTCAGCAGTGCTGGGCAATCTTGCAAGGGGCAGTGACTACAAACAGAAGCTTGTGACAGCTAGATGAGAGAGCAAAAAATCCTGCTTCACTTGGGAGATAAAAGTAAGGAGCCTGTCAGTCCCAATGGGACTAAGCTGTGCTGTTGTGGAAATGGAAGCATCCAGCACAGGAAAGGGACTAGTGCAGGTCTGTACCAGGGCTGCACTTGGCTCCAGAACAAAGGTGTAGAGCTGATTTCTTCGAAGTGATGGACTGTTGCCAAAATACAGCACTTGCCGTGACAGAGAAGCAGTCCTGTCCAGCAAGTCTGGTGCTGCTTTCTGAACAGCTATTAGGACAAAACCAGATGCTGTTAAAGAACACATTTTGTGGTGTAAGGGGGACTATAAGCAAGCATCTGGTGGAGCAAGGGGATAGTAACCATCTGTGCGGCAGAGCATGAGAAGTGGGGAGTACAAAGCAGGTGTCTCAGCTTTTCCCCGGGATCCCATCCAACATCAGTCATTTCTAGAAACTGCCAACATAAAATTAATGGCACATCATTAGGAACCAACCTCTTAATCTATTTAGCATTAAATGACATATTTAGTTCACTAAACTCAACATTGTAATACAGCGTTTGCCTTTTAATTTTGTTTCAAAAGGCACAGGGAACCACAGATTATTATGTTTTTTGGTGGAAAAAAGAGTCAAATTCTTGGTCTGACTGTGCACTGCTCTCTGCCAAATAGTGGCCCTAGAAGATCTTCTGCACTGGAGGCATCCCAGCAATGCACAGACCCAATGTCAGAAACTGATGCCACCCTGCTCCACATCACTGATTCATGAGCGCTCGAGGAGAGAGGAACAGTCAGGGCTGAACACCGTAGTCCGCAGTCTTCTATAGATGTGAAGACTTTCTCACCTGTACTCAAGTGAGCACAGCTTTATGTAAAGCTAGAAATCATAAAATCAGTTAAGTAGCTAGGCTAGCTCACAGTGCAGTGAGGGTAATGGAAACAGAGAATCAAAGAATTGTTTACGTCAGAAAAGACCTCTGAGATCATCAAGTCCAACCATTAACCTAACACTGCCAAATTCCCCACTAAACCATGTCCCTAGGCACAATTATCTACATATCTTTTAAATAACCTCCAGGATGGTGACTCAACCCCGTTCCCTGGGCAGCCTGTTCCTACCAGTGAAGAAATATTTCCCAATATCCATCTAAGCCTTGAGGCCATTTCCTCTTGCCACAGAATCACAGAACAGTTTGGGCTAGAAGGGACCTTACAGGCCATCTAGTTCCAACCGCCCTGCCATGGGCTGGGACACTTTGCACTAGACCAGGTTGCTCCAAGCCACATCCAGCCTGGCCTTGAAGATCCAGGGAGGGGGCATCCACAGCTTCTCTGGGAAACCTGTTCCAGTGCCTCCCCACCATCTCTGGGAAGGACTTTTCTTGTATCTAATCTAAATTTACCTCAGTCAGTTTAAAGCCACTGCCCCTTGTCCTGTAATTTTATGCCCTTGTAAAAAGTTCCTCTCAAACTTTCTTGTAAGCCCTATCACTTGCTACCTGGGAGAAGAGACCAACCCCCACCTCTCTGCACCCTCCTTTCAGGCTGTTGTAGAGAGCGATAAGGTCTCCCTGAGCCTCCCCTTCTCCAGGCTGAACACCCCCAGCTCCCTCAGCCCCTCCTCACAGGGCTTGTGCTCCAGACCCTTCCCCAGCTCCGTTCCCTTCTCTGGACACGCTCCAGGCTCTCAGTGTCTTTCTTGCAGTGAGGGGACCAAAACTGAACCCAGGATTCGAGGTGCAGCCTCACCAGTGCCCAGTACAGGGGGACAATCCCTGCCCTGGTCCTGCTGGCCACACTATTCCTGATGCAGGCCAGGATGACATTGGCGTTCTTGGCCACCTGGGCACACTGACAGCTAATATTCAGCTGCTGTTGACCAACACTCCCAGCCATTGTCCACAAACCCCACTGGAAACCAGTGGCAAGTTTCTAGCCACTTGTCCCCAGGCCTGTAGCACTGCAAGGGTTGTTGTGACCCAAGTGCAGGACCCGGCACTTGGCCTTGTTGAACCTCCCA
>NW_010247987.1:0-34657 GCF_000690775.1 Eurypyga helias
CTGAATGGCATCCCTTCCCTTCAGCACGTTGAATGCACCACTGTAATTGGACTCTTAAAAAAAAATATATATTTGAAACATATTTGCGTAATTCCAGATTTTTGTAGATTATTCTCCTCTAACAATTTAATTTTTTAAGATAATCAAGCACAAGACAGGCAGTATTTTTATTATTTCTAGGACTTTTCACTATAACACATTAATCCCACATATTTTTGTGGGATTTTCCTATATTTTCAAAACCACATAATATTTTCACTTTTAAAAAAACCCCAAGTTTTAGAATTCAGACTCTATAACATACTTAAATGTTAAGCTTAAAGAATTCTGTCCTTTCAACTGTTAATATACCTTCTTCTGCAGTAAGTAATGGTAACAACAGAAATTATTGAAAAAGAAAAAGCAAATAGCAGAGACAATCCAAATGATAGGTCTGGAAAAATATAAATAAAATTAATTTTAACATCCGATATGAAAAAGAGCTTTTTTTGAGATCAAAGAGATGTGCAGATTTCAAAAGCTCTAATACACAAATGTTAGCCACTGCAAAAGCAAAAGTAATAAATATATCTTGTAGAACTAGCAAATTGTTTAATTTCAGGGAATTATTTTAAAATCTTTTCCTCCACTTTTATCTTCTTTCTCAGACTAGTTACCAAGCATCAGCTGAATAATACCAGCTAAGCAGCTAAAGCTACTGGCTCCTTGGAAAGTGGGGTTTTTTCCTAAAATTAACATTTATTTTACTCTTGCAAAGTCAAATGCTCATATTATCATCTACAAGAAAGCATCACACAAATTTCATCCACATTCATATGTGGTGTTGTACTCCAAAAAGAAAGAAAGAAAAAGAAATAATAAATTGGTGAGAAAATATATGGTCATAATTTTTAGCTGTGCCTTCATGAAAAAATACAGTGTTTAAATTCCAATTACACTATTTAGCCAGAAATGGCCTTCTGAGTCACTGAGTGTGACTTCCTACCAAGCCTTCACCTCCTGCAGACAACTAACTCACTGTGCCTCATATAAACAGGGTCATGCCCTAGCCTACCCCTGCCCTGGAAGGCTGAACCCATCTACATTTCCAGCTCCAGTCTGAATTTATTCAGTCATACCTGTTTGATTTTGTGTCAGCCACAGCTTTCAGGACAGGTATTCATGTCTCATCAAGATAATATTTAAGCAAAACCATCACCTACAGCATTATGGCAAAAAATATTTAAAAACAACTTTCCTAAACACAAGTTATTATCTTTTTAATTTTTATTTACAATTTATATTCATAAATTATTTAGTGTGAAAGGTCTTAAATGAAGCCTCTACACTTTAATGTTTGGCAAGTGCATCTCATATTTTTATGTATATATATGTATATACATAGACAATTTTTGTTTGTTTGTTTTGTTGGGGTTTTTTTAACTATTTTTTTGTACTTACATTTACTACCAGATGATCTCGTTTCCCTGCACCACTCACCAGGCCTCTAGAGTACATGTCCGTGTTGAGTATATGCAACTGGGTCTTAACTTTTTCTGTGGCCTCTAAGGGCTCCCATGAAGCCTGCTCCCTTCCATCCACACACCCTGGTGGGGCCTTTGCAAGCTCCTGCACCCCTTCCTTGGCTTCTGGAGATTCCACAATGAGATTTGAGTAGAGTAGCAATCCCAGTCATCTCTGTCCCTTCACTTTCTACTTACACTTTGCCCACAGTACTCTCGTTAACTTTTAATTTTCTCCTTCTCCTTCCATCAGTGTCTCCCACACACACTGTGCTGCCTGAGGAGGTAGCGTAAAAAAGACATGGGATTAGAAACCTCTGCCAGGAGTAACTTTGAAGAGCTGTGAGGAAAAGGTGAGAGAAACCCTGCTTGCTGTCTGCAGCCGCATGCTGTTCGGAGACATTTCAGGTGGCGCTAGGCCGTGCCAGCAAGGCGTGCACAGCCATCACGCCAAATGGATGATTAATGACTGAACTCAGGCAGCAAAATGACAAGGTCTAAAATATGAGAGCGACAGTCTAAGATTACATTCCACACATGACTTCTGATGTCCCTCTGTCTGTCTACCTCTCCAAAAGGCCGGGGGTAATTATCAGAGACTCACAGGATTGCCAGGGCTGGGAAGGACTTAGAGGTCTCCGTCACCTAGCACCACCCCCCAGCTCAAGCAGGGTCACTCACAGCAGGTCGCTCAGTGCTGGGCCCTGCTTGGTTCTGAATGTCTCCAAGGACAGAGACCTTCACAATCTCTCTGGGCAACCTGTGCCACTCTTTGACTGCCCTCACAGTAAAAAAAGCTATATTCCCCACCATTTAGATTTTTTTTTTTTTTCTTTAACATTTTCTTATATTCCTTCTCAGATAAACCAGTGGGGGGAGGAAATAAAGGCAAGAAGTGATAAAGTGATAACAGATCCTCTAATTTATCTCACTGGATTTTACCAACTGCAGTTTCTCTGGTTACCACAGAGATAGGTACATTTCTTAAATGTACTCATGTTCATGGGTACTCATGTTCACAAGCCTTAGCATTAGGTTGTGGGATGCAGCACAGAATCCAGCGCTGAGGTGAGGTCTCAAAATTTCTATTATGTGCATGTTGGTACTGTGCAAATTCATGAAGCAATAGCAAATAGGCAACACTGAGTTAGATTTAGCATGAAATTAACAAATTGGGGTTGTTTTTTTTTTAAGCAGTATAAACCATCTTCTCTCCTACACATGCTTCACTTTATCAACAAATCTGACAACACTCAACAATAAAGGCCAGGCTGGATGAGGCTTTGAGCAACCTGGTCTAGTGGAAGGTGTCCCTGCCCATGGCAGGGGGGTTGGAAATAGATGATCTTTAAGGTCCCTTCCAACCCAAACCGTTCTACGATTCTATGATTCTAATACAAACTTTTCAACAAAAAAGTCTGTAACACTGGCTCCTAATTTTCATCCAGTTTGCAAAATGATGATGGCTTTTTCTAATTGTTTTCAGTTTCTGAGTCAGGTATTTACACATAGCTGGCAGGTGGGAAAGAAAGATTTCAAACAGTCCTTCATCTAACGCCTGGTCATTAAGGTATACATCAGCAACACAGAGAAAATAAACGTGCAGTAATGGCCTCAGCACTTCCAAGTGATGCAATCGGCAGTTCAGGCTATAGGTCATGAAGGGAAATCAGGAGATTCCATCTTATTTCATTAAATCTTTCTCACAAACATTTGTTCTCACACTTTTATGTGATACTACTTAGGGATGCAAATTCAAAACAAGCTTTGAAAATTAAAAGTAAACTCCATGAAGGCACGTGTAATTTGGAAGAAAGAAAAATAAAAGAAACCAAACCAAATCAAAACAATTAAATAGAAGTAAAATATGCCTGTATCCTACTATGGGGGAGAAAGGTTTTTGGAAAATCATATTTATTCAAGAAAAAAAAATATAGTTAATTCATACAAACCCACTACCTAGTAGTAATTACCAGATAAATTTTGCCTACTGAGTTTAGAGCCTGTCTTAAAAACTAGAAAAAGACTCACTTTGTACCAGGAAGAGTCTCTACAATACCATGACAGATTACACCAGACGCACGATTTCAATATCATATCAAATAAGTATTGCTCAGCATCGGCTGAGATCAAAATACAGTATTTCATTCATACCAAAAATTATACACTGCCTCGCATAAATGACTGTCCTTTAATTGAATTAAGTCCTTTCACCATTATGTCTCAGCCAATTGGCCAAGGCACCAGCATGTGATTTCAGGTCATTTCGTTTACTACTGTCCTTCTACCTAAACAATTGATTTTGGCTAAGGGGCGGGGTGGGTCACAACATTCTTTCTTAAATGCAGCGTACGATTTTTGACACCGTCTATAGAACATGTTAAATAAAGTACTACTACACCTGACATATTCCTTATTAATCTTAAAACATTCTTTAGGCAACACTTGGAATACATTTGGTTTGTTTTCTGTTGCTTCTTTAGGCTTCTCAACTACACTGTAAGATACAGGAAAAAGGAGCATAGTAAGAAAAGTAACGTTAGAAAGAGTAAAATAATAAATCAAACCAAAAACCCGTAACTTCTAAGCACTTCCATAGGTATTATTAGGTGTGCCCAGCAAAGGTTCGGCATAAAAGCAGCATATAAAATTGAGTGTCAGGGACAGAAACTGAAAAAAGCCAAGAGTTTTTTCTGACTTACATTGATCCCAGCAGGCTGTTGCCATTCCCTCTGCAGGGCTCTCACTGGCCGGAGGGATCACATGACACAAGGAACCAAAATAGAAAAGTCTCGGGAGCAAGGAAGCTGAACCAGAAGCACATTTGCAAGAAAAGACGTATCGCGTGCACAATAACACACCCTTAGCAGCAAAAGGTGATAAATTTAGACGGGAACCTAAGCTGTGCTGAAAAACAGGCAATGCCTTGAACCTTGCAGCCCGGCCACCTTTTCAGCACACAGGAAACGCTATAAATCTCAGTCCGTGTCTGTAAACATGGTAACTGCTCTAATAAATCTCAACAAATTACCAGACATTTCTTAAAAGACAATGAGATCTATTAAATTTAAAAAGAAGTCTATTACAACTTAAAAATAAACTCCCACCATTGGAACCGTTTTCATCTTCAGGCTAAGGTTTTTGGATTGTTTCTAGAGAGGAAGCAATTTTTTTTAAAAGCATGCGCTCTTAATATAATTGGGAGAGATGTAAACACATGTCGAAGATTGCTTTCAATTCTTTCACAAGCAAAAAATATGGCTGCACACCTATATACTAGTAAAACATGCACTGTAAATCTGCAATTATAAATAAAGAGAAGGTTCAAAGCATCCGAGGCAAAAGCTGAACAGATGAATTATTGACCAAATACAAGTTCTATTCAACAATAAAATACAGTCCACTTTGACATGCTTTACCGTATTTCAGAGAAGGCCTAGAGGCGCGTTAATACCTTTCTCAGTATTCTCACTGTACATCCCAAACATACTGTAAATCATCTCAGCAACCTATCTGTGGCCGAACACATAACTTATTTTATATGTTTAGTGTCATATTCTCCCACATTTCAGTTCTCAGACTGATATTCCAGAAGCTGCAAACCACATGCCGTGGGGGTTAACCTACAATATTCTGCCGCAGACAACTCAACGGGATGGAAACGTAATCCTATGGAAAACAAACCCAGAGGCAAAGATGGTGCACCAAATGGCTAGAGGAATGACAAAGTAGGGCAAGCTGGGAAAAGCATGGCAAGGAGGAAGTACACCACCTACCAGACAGAGCAAAGAGCCTTAGGTAAAAACAGGGTGAGTGTCAATAAATCTTGGAGCTTAACAGAGAGTGAGAAATACTTCTAACGGAGAACATCTGTTTACACAGCTGGAACCAGGGCATCAGATCGGTGTTACTCTGCATGCCTGCTTCCCCTATTTTTCTTGACACTGATGTATATACACAGTAGTGTGTTGCTTAAATAGGCATTCATCAGATGACTAATTTGCAACTACTGCATTTCAATACTCAACTTCTTTACTCAAATACTGTCCAATATATATCTATTACTTTATTAAATTTCTACTGAAAATATAATAGGAACAAACATTAATATGTCGACCTGACCTGATAGTACATTATGATTTTAAAAAAAAAAATCATAGTTAGATAAAGAATACTATTAAAAATAGTGTGCAGAACAGTTTTACCAATTCAAATTGCTAGAAACATGTATCCCTATTTTTCCTTCTTGGTGGGTAGCTTAATTCTTGAGCCAAAAGAAAACATGTAATAATTTTCAAGTTGTGGGCTCACTTATATCCCAGAGGTATGACTAGGTTGAAGAAATTTTCTGAGAGAGTAGCCTCATAAATTAATAGAATACTTAACAAGCAAAATAGCGGGGCCAGCAAGTTATTCCACATCCATTTTTAAACACAGTATTTGGGCACCTTTCTATTCAGAATACTAATACTTCCTCAAACAAGTTTTCTTCACCACCTCCAAAAATTCTAAATCTTACTGCTATCACCAAGTTCCCGTATGTTCTGAAGGGACCATTTTTCATACAGTCAGTTTGAAATTTCATTACAAATATACAGAAATAGATTAATTGTATGTTCATTCTTCCATATGCACTTAGTTTAGAGCTGTTTCTTAAAAAAAAAAAAAGAGAATAATCTACCATACATTTTAGTCTTAGGTAATATACAAACAGAAGTAAATTATACCACTCTTTTTTAATCTCTCCTGTGTATAACTGTTACCCATAGCCATTTGAACAAACTGTAGTAATCCTGGTGCTAAAACTAGCCTTTAAGAGCCTAAAGATAATCCTTTGCAACAGATGGCACCCCTAATTTATTTAAATTCACCACACACATCTCTTCAAATTTACTAGTATACGGTGATATATTTGATCTAAACACTAACATACATATGTTACTCACAACTGTTCTCCTGGAAAACACCATCCTCATGTACGACACAAACCTATTTCGTGCCCTTCTATGACTGAAGATACCAAGTAGCGATATAAAACTGAGAGATAATATCCCCCCCACCCCCAGGAAAAAAAAAAAAAAGAAAACAATCTTTTCTAATGGAATAATAAAACCTAACACTTCTACTCTAAGTATGACTGCTTCTACTAATGGCTTATTTCTCCTTGTTTAAAATTCATTCTAAATTCTCATCCTGACCAAATAAAACAATCCTTATTATAAACACAAACACTAATTGAGTAATTTTTTTGCAGTAAGAATGGAAATAAGAAACATTTCTTAATCTGTTCACATACATAATACTTCACACAGAAGACAACAGCTTTGACACCACCTGTCATTTAATGTTCTCAATAGACCAGCCAGTTTTATGCAGCCCTTATTTCTGCTAAGAGAAATAGCAGAAAGCTGGAAAATGCTGGGTTACATAGTATTGTCCGCTGCCTGCTGTGTTAGCCATCAGTATGTCACAACTGCAATCTATTCCACCAAATATTTGCAAGACTGGAGATCTAACATTCATTTATTTTTGATGATTGCTACCAGGTTATTTTTCAATTAAACAAAGTAAAAAGATACATATGCCATAAGTATTTTAAATCGAACTGAGACTTTAACTTTGGGTTGATAAAATGAAATTCCGTGAGACTTTTTGCTGTAGTTAACTCATGCAAATTCCATTTCTTTAAAAAGAAAGGTCCTTACCCAGTTCTTTTCTGTCACCTAATATTACTAATCAATTTAGACCCTGTACAACTGGAATTTAGCCTTGTATACAGCACTAAAAACAAATGTTCAGAAAAATACTATCAAAAGAGTATGCACCAAGCAACTACATATCTAAAGGTCTAGTCAGAGACAAGAGCATTGAAACTTTTAGAGAAACCTTCAGGTTGCAACAGACATTCAAATAGAACATCCTTGTGATCAAATTAGGTTCTTGCTTGATCACCAGCAATCAAACATTATTTGGGCCTCACATTTCCCATATGCCATTCAATAACAATCTCATTGTCATCATTATCACCATCTGTTCAAGAAAGGTCAGGATTTATATGAACAAATTAATTCCTAGAAACATAATATTAGAAACGGTTTAAATCAAAAGGTTAAACAAATTAATTTCCTTGTTACAGCTGTTAAGCTGAGAGAGACAAAGTCCATTCAAGCCAGTGAGCAGATTCCCTTCTCCTTCAATGGGCTTCGTAATGGCCTTGAGAGTACCGAGAAGCTCTTTACACACATTTTTTTGACCCCTAATAATAAGATTGTCAGTGCCTAATAGCAAATCAGAAATACATATTGGTTTTAGCAGAGGTATCTGAAGTAGGTGAATCATCATCATTTACACTGTATGGGTTTCACTTCGGAAGTGGCCAGCTACAGTGCATTTTTTTTTTTCCCCCTAGTACCAGACTAATTCAAACCAGAATCAGCTTCATTGTCTTTCACACAAACTTGGTTAGGCATAAACTGTGAAAAGTCATTCTAGCATTAAACTGATTCTCCCCCTCTGCTCTCATGAGACCCCACCTGGAGTGTTGCATCCAGCTCTGGAGCACCCAGCAGAAGGATGATATAGACCGGTTGGAGCGAGTCCAGAGGAGGCCACGAATATGCTCAGAGGGCTGGAGCACCTCTGCTATGGGGACAGGCTGAGGGAGTTGGGCTTGTTCAGCCTGGAGAAGAGAAGGCTCCGGGGAGACCTTATTGCAGCCTTCCAGTACCTGAAGGGGCCTACAAGGAAGCTGGGGGGGACTTTTTACAAGGGCCTGTAGTGACAGGACAAGGGGTAACGGGTTTAAATTGAGAGTGGGGAGATTTAGATTGGACCTATAGAAATATAATAACAAATTTCAATTAACGTAGGCATCAGAATTCCCAGTTAAATGATAGGGATACTAACCCACACAAGCCACTTAATTATCAAGGAAAAACCAAGGTTTGTTGTTAACAAAGGTATTTTTCTATTGAAACTCAAATAATGATCGCATTTGATTACCTGCCCTTTTATATTAGTAGCACAATTTCATAACAGAACTAGTTTCATTTTTGTAGTTACTTCTTGAAAAAGACTTAATGAAGTCAAGGGAAAACAGATCTGTACAAGTAATTATTTCTTTTTATGATTTGGTGTGCAATGGAGGTTGTGCTGGTTTTGGCTGGGGTAGAGTTCATTTTCTTCACAGTAGCTGGTATGGGTCTGTGTTTCAGGTTTGTTCTGAAAACAGTGTTGATAACACAGGGATGTTTTAGATACTGCTGAGCAGGGCTTACACAGGGTCAAGGCCTTTTCTGCTCCTCACCCCACACCACCAGTGAGTAGACTGGGAGTGCACGAGAAGTTCGGAGGTGAGACAGCTGGGACAGCTGACACCAACTGACCAAAGGGATATTCCATACCATATGACATCATGCTCACACACAGCAGGTGGTCCTTAGTTGCTGAATGGTATGAGCCACGACAGAGTTGTAAAAAAAAAAAAAAAGTGAGAAGAGGGAAGATCAAGAGAGATGGAAAAGGTGTGGACTACATGTTTTGTAGGAGAAATTTAGAGAAAAGCAAAAGCAAAATCCCTTCTCTCTTCTGTCCTCATTTTTCCAGCTTTTCATTTAAATGTGACCACCACATGAAAATGCTGAAAATATTAGGGTTCAAGAAGAAACTATCAAAAGATTATCAAAAACATTTTGTTTGGCAGAAAGGAAGTGACTACTGACAAATATTTGAAAAAGGAAAGCATTTGCTATTAAATATCATTAAAGAAGTTCCCAAATGAAAGCTTGTTTTCTATCAAAACATCAAAATATTTTATGATTAAAATACAAACCAGAAATTTAATGTTTTTTCATAATGATTTTTTCATGTTTTCGTTTTAACTGGAAAAATAATTGGTGGAACTGGGATGAATTTTATAAATATTTTTTGAGAAGCACAGTGGGCTTTTTTGCCATGAATTTCATCCCTCTCTAAATGTACTAGCTAGCTAATTCTAGGTACAATAAGACTGTAAATCAGGCACAGAATTAAAGCATTTCATATGGCATGCACACTATTCCAACACACGCGGATAACCCGTAACACCGTACCGCAAGAAGATGATCCTTGCAGAAGTTGCCTAATGTGCAGAGTTAGAAAATAAACACAAATAACTCCAGGAATACAGCAGCATATTAGTAGTAAAGCACATTTGACTCAGATTACATATTTAGGAAAAGAAAGTTGTCACTAGTCATTAATGTCAAAAGTTAGGTCAAAGAGAATTTCTATCACTGCTGCCACTGTTCAAGTTAGCCTCTACAGGATCAATATTTAGTGGACAGGATCTGTTTAACATAAACAATAGTTTGAGGTTCCAAAACAATTTGATCAAAATAAATACGCCAACACACAGCACAACCTCCAAGACATCGCGTAGCCTTCAACACATAACAGAAAAAACTTCAGATTTAAGTATTTTGATTGTCGCAGAAGCATAAGTATTTATAAAACATTTATTTACCTTCTTATGGGTTGTGTGGGAGTCCCCAGACTCTCATTTCTTTCCCAGCATTACTGTTAGTGCTACTAGCTCTTCTACCCCAAGAGTCAAGGTGGGATGAATGCAGTAGCCAAGACACCCAGGAGGATGAAGACCTCACCCACCTGGGCTCTTTCTTTATTCCTGTGGTGGCTGAGTTTTTAACAGCAACCCGTGCCTCCTTCCATTGGCATGAGGCGTGTACTGCCACTTCCACTTTGGATTAATACCCTTTTCAACCCTATTAATTTTAAATTATGGAAGTGGGGTATATGTAATGGAGAAGAGAGAGTCCACAGATAAACAGTAAGAGGATTCATGGAAAAAAACGTGGGGCCTGAATTTTGAATAGAGGAACTGAGAAAACAGTGAAAAATTAAAGTGCTCTTCTTTCTCTTGTTCCTCTTCTCCTTAGAAATTTTGATCATATTCACTGAAAGTAAATTTGACGAGCTGATATATTGTTGTTGCCTCTCACAACTTATGTCGTCTTCAAAAGGGGGGATGAGCTGTGACACACACTCGCACATGCGTACACAGGTTAATGTGTCTTGCCAAGCCAAACAACCAAACTCCACCCTACCCCTGAACAGACATTCCTGTGACTTCTGTGAGGAGAGAGAGGAAATATATACCATCACCCAGAAACACAGCTGAGGCAACAACCTTTCTCCTAAGTGGGATGAGGTGCCAAATGCACACAGGTAGCCAGGAGCCAGCACCCACCCACATTTGTGAATCTTCAGACAATGCAGCATTGCCAGCCTCAGCCACATCTGTTCACTAGGACAGGCAACCATGGACATAAATAAAGCTGTGAGTCTCTACCTGTAGCTTCCACAGGCCTAGTACTCTGTGCCCTGGGTATCAAACAATATCTAAATCTTTGGGACACTGGTGAGAAAAACTAAAAGCACAAGAGGTCGAGTTTCTCTGTAGCCGGTTGAAGACTGCAGAATAAACTCCTAAGAGTATGGTCTTATTCCTTGAGTCAAACCCTATTTGTAATTATTAGATTTGTCCAGTATACTGGCAATCAGATGATGTCATGAAATGCTGCTGGCACACCCTTCCTCCTCTTAAGCTATTTAAATCATTTTCCATTTGAAGATCAGACAAAATTAATTGCCAAAAGCTGAGCCTCACACACACCTTATTTCCTGTTTCCAAAGAAAATGGGTTTCCAGGTGGACGTGGGGGATGTGTCATTGCAGCCACCCTCACACCTTAGTCACCTCTAGAAGCAGTGCAAACCCTGTCCTGCATATTCAGAGAAATAAAGGCCACTAGGCAGTAGAGAGAGCAGGCCATGCTGGGTCAGACAACTGCCCAGTAACAAGTCTACAACACCATCCATAAGCAGATGTCTAGGGAAGAGTAGGAGCAGGTAAGACACCATGACATCCCTCCCCATACTTGACCAATCTCCAGCTGTTTTCATCTATGGAGGCTTCCTGAGCCAGATGCAGCTTCTGTAAACCACAAGCAGACTATGTGTATGTCTTTGGGAAAGGTTACTTGAGGAAAAAGAACAGGAACCCAAGGAGTTCCCTCTTAGCTCTAGTTTAAGATGCTGTATTTTCAGTAAACACACTCTTGAGAAAATCTACAAAAAAGCCAAAACCTAGCAGAGAAACAGGAAAGATAAATAAAACAAGGATCTTCTGTCCTGTTCTCAATCCTACTTTGCAGAACAATTTGGCAGAAACTATCAGCAAATTTATCCTTAAAAGCACTCTATTTTAATACATCTTTAACCATTTTTTCTATAAACAATGGAAAAAAATCTGACAATTCCATATATATATAAAACAGGGTATCAGAAAAAGAACTGCTTTTAGTTTTTAATATATCTCTTCTTTTTAAAAAAAATTACCATCTTCTCATTTCCAGATACCATAAAAATATTAGTCAAAACCCAATTATTTTGAGACTTCAAAAAAATAAAAAGGAACATACTGACAAGTTTACACGGACATGCAAACTGATTTCTATATTTGTGGGACTGTACACTCGTTAAGCAGTAGGAAGCAGTCACTGCAATGAAGCAATGAATGCTTCTTTAACATGCAAGCCAAGAACATTCCTTGAATCTTGTGCCCTAAGTAGTCATTGCTGATGGAAAAGAAGCAATCCTTGTTCTTCATTTGTACTTCTGTTTCTGAACCAAATGCAAATTGAAAGGGGAAAAAAGCATACTAAGGTTATTAAATATTAATAGGTTAATTCACACTACATGAATATAATAGGCACCTTGCTGTGGCTTTGTTACACATCTGTGTCCATGCAGCAATCCCACCAGGCTGCTGAGAGATGAACTGATCCAATGAAGCACAACTCAAGCAAATTTACTCAACCAACAGCAACCCTGAAATACTCATCTTTACACAGGACTCTCTGACGGCAAGCCGCTGCAACCATAACATTGCCCTTTCATTTACATCCTTTTTCTCAAATTCAGCTATCTGCTGTTTGCACCCAAACCTGAAACGAAATTGCCTGAAGCCTTCTCAGAAACACAGGCAAGTAAGTTCTGCAAGGGGGAGTGTAAGGCTGACGTAGAGCCCTGATTAACCAGCTTTGCTGCTTCTTGGCTGCCAAAATAGCCAGGTGAGCCTGGTCAGCACCAGCTGCAAAATCTTGCTCCAGCAAGAGACTCTGCCCACTCAGTTATTCCCTCCCTTGGGGGTGGACAGGTAGCTGTGGCAGCTATAGCAGCTGCCCTGCCTTTGCAGGGCACTGGCAAAACAAGCAGTGTGATTCATTTTTGCCCTTGCAGATCTGCACTGAAATCAATGGTTAAATTCTACCTAAATGGTAGGAAAAGCTTAAAAATTAAACTCACAGGAAAACCAAGAAAAAAAAAGATAAAAAGGCCTGTTGGGTCAGCCTTAATGTGATTTTTTTTTTTTTAAATGTGACTTTACAGGTTATAGTCAGGTATAGAGTTCAGGCTGGCTGCAGTTGCTGGAACATAAACTCAGAGCTCCTAACTTACTTATTTAGGCAAACTGTTATTCTACAGATCAGCAAGTGCCCAGCCTTATGGCCAGTTCTAAAAGATTCAATAAAGCCAAGTGTTGGGTCCTGCACCTGGGTTAGAACAACCCCCTGAAACACTACAGGCTTGGGGAAGAGGAAAAAGGTGGAAAAGGATTTGGGGGTGTTGGTTGACAGCAGGCTGAATGTGAGCATGTCCAGAGAAGGGCAACGGAGCTGGTGAAGGGTCCAGAGCACAAGTCCTGTGAGGAGTGGCTAAAGGAACTGGAAAAAAGTAGGCTCTGGGGAGACCTTATTGCTCCCTACAACTACCTGAAAAGAGATTGTAGCAAGGGGGGGCTTGGTCTGTTCTCCCATGTGACGAAAGAGAAGGAAAAAATTTCTTTACCCGAAGGGCTGTCAGGCATTGGAACGGGCTGCCTTGGGAAGTGGTTAAGTCACCACCCCTGGAGGTAAGAGATTGTAGCAAGGGGGGGCTTGGTCTGTTCTCCCATGTGATGAAAGAGAAGGAAAATTTTCTTTACCCGAAGGGCTGTCAGGCATTGGAACGGGCTGCCTTGGGAAGTGGTTAAGTCACCACCCCTGGAGGTATTTAGGAGACCTGTAAACGTGGCACTTAGGGACATGGTTTAGTGGTGGACTTGGCAGTGCCAGATTAACAGTGGGATTCAATGATCTTAAAGATCTTTTCCAACCTAAATGATTCTGTGATTTTGGCCCCTTGGCAAGGCAGACAGCCCAGACCCTTTGCACCTCTGATGCCCACCAGAAGCTTTGTCTTTTCATTCCTGGACCATGCAGACAGCGAGTCAGCACTTGCTAGATGACACATTTGGGTTAACGTCCCAGAGGAGAGGGCATTTCAAGGCAGATCCCAAAGCAGTGTAGCAGAGAGTTTTTCTGGATTTCAGTGGGAACAAGGAACACCTCCTGTGTGGGATGGATGCCTTCAGTGAGGAGAAAGCACAAAACACCATCTGCTTGAAAATCTAGGAAGTGTGCAGTACTTCAATACTGTCTAGTATAAGAGCCTGGATAAGATTAGAGATTAATTTAAATTTACTTAATTATTTTTTATTTATTTTAATTTCATTTTAATTGAAGGATGTATTTTTAATTATTGATTCAGAGTTAGACTGCACATCAGCAGGGATGTCCAAACCAAAGCTGACACCCGGGCTCGAACAACATGAAGGATGAGACCTTTTTCCACCATGATCAAAAAAATAAGTAAGGGTGACGCAGGGATCAGGAAGAGGAAAAGGAAGAAGAATGAAAAGGATTAAAAGAATTCTGTTTACTTTAAGCTAATGGTCGAACATCTGTGAAAAATGTGCCAGGATTTTAGATTAAACGGAAAGGAGAAAGAGCTGAAATAGAAAAAAAAAAATCAGTGCTTATTCTGTGCTCCTCCCCTTCCTTCCACTCCTCCCAGGAGCACTAGAAAACAGTGACAAAGAGGAAAGAATTAATTGTGAGGAAAGTGCAGAGAAGTGCTAAAAAAAGTTGAAGACTTCAGGGGAAAACCTATGGGTTATTGCTAGATTTAAAGACCTTTTTTTTTTTGTTTGTTTGCTTTCCAAAAGTAACTGGAGATGATAAAACTGATAATTAGGAAGAAAAGAACAGCTTAGGAGAAAAAGCAGAATGATGTGCTTGCATTACCGGTAACAATAAAGAATTTCCAAATCCATTAGTCATTGAGGATAACATTAAACAACTATTAGAGATAAACACTTGACAGATTGTACCCTAGGGCACAGTTTGAGCCAGCCAAAGCAATCTCTAGCTTGCTGATGTAGCAGCAGAGCAGTTCCAGAAGACACTTGGCAGTTCTTGGCACTTCTCAGAAAATTCCCACAGTGATCTGGGCACATGGCAGTGACCTGATCACACCTATTCAACAGAGATGGGGAATTAAAACCTCAGAGGACAACATTTACAGAAGATTTAAAGACTGGTCATTACACACAGATTTGGAGCACCTCAGACATGTTAGTACTTTAGGCTTATTGAAAACCAATGCAAAGCATCTAGGAATGTAGGTTAGCTGTGGTCAAAGAGAGGGCTTTAGCCCATAAAATAGTGACTGAAAAGGTTCAAGCCACTCTGCTTGACCACTTCTGTCACCAGCCACATTTAAGTTCCTGGTATAAAGAGCACACTATCATAGCCAGCTTACTCTTAACTCACCCTGTATGAACAACATGAATATACTACATGCACTTTCAGCCTCTTAGCTACAACCTCAGGGACAACAACCCTCTACCCAGCAAAGTAGCTGAGGCTGCAGTAATCAGCTGCATCCATCCTAAAACTTGCACTGGATCTCAACTTCTCCAAGAGCACAGGACCACTTTTTTTTCCCAAGACCACAAACTCTTCGGCTCTCTTATTGTACAATTATCCCTGGATGTCTTCAAGGTCAGGCTGGATGAGGCTTTGAGCAACTTGGTCTAGTGGAAGGTGTCCCTGCCCATGGCAGGGGGGTTGGAACTAGATGGTCTTCAAGGTCCCTTCCAACCCAAACCATTCTGTGATTCTGTGATTATATGAATTAGAAAGAAAGGCCTGCTAGAAGGTAGGGGACATGTGGAAACTTTATAACATCTGTACATGAGTTCAAACAATGAACCCCATAGCAAATTCTGAGGATTTTCTTGTAGAGAAGGGCTGCCAGTTCAAGAAGTTATTAATATCTAGGGAGATACTGGAAGAAATTATAAAAATAAGTATTCCTTTCAAAAAAAAAAAGAAAAAGGCAAGAGAGTGTTTCTGGTAATCTTCCTGTAAATTTATCTTTATTGTTAAACAACAAATGGAACAAACACTAAGAAAATATTTACTGGCAAGCAATAGGTTTGTGTGAATCAAACAGTATTAAATTATAAAAGAAAACTCGCCATAAATCCGTGACTCCTTCCAAAAAAACAATTATAAAATTAGTGAAAGGAGTGAATTACCATGTGACAGTAAGAAAGGCATTTGATATATTATAAAAGTTATAACCTAAAAATCAATTCCATCTGACCTGAAGAGCAGCATTGCCAAATTCAGTGAAGTTATCTATAGTTACACTGTTATGACCAGTTAACATTTGCAAAGAACAGAGAATGCTATCTATAATAGGGTAAGTTCTAAGACATGTCTTGCCTAACAACCACAAGATGGAGAAGACAGCAGACGTGTTTAATCACTGCATTGATGCCCTTCCGACATTATAAAAGGAATATTTTTCTTTAAACCCTGTGTGAATAGACATAACTCAATTGCACACTGCAGTTTTCCTGATGCATAGTGGTGTTCCTCCTTGGACCCACGAGCCGTGGACTAACCTCTTAACATATAAGCCTATTGCTGGCAAAAATATCTTGAATCCTCCAGTCAACTTCCATTCATCTTTGTTTTAAAGATGGTTCAGTCCAGTTTTCCCATGGTTACTACCTGCCCACCACAGACTCTGTCAATGTTCCCAGTAGAAAACAATAGGGGAGGAAAAGAAAAAGGAAAAGAAAACCCAAACCAGGACAGCATGTGCCTCACAGCACTGGCTGCAGCCTGCACAGGGTCCCGTGGCACATGGAGGGATGGGAGGAGGGAGGAACTGGCCACTGAGGCATAACGGGAATACTTTGTTGAGATTAGACCTTTGGGACCAGCTGAATAACGTCCACTGAAAGTCCATGCTACTGTGACACCTATTCGAAATGAGCTAACCCAAGAACTGCTATATCAAGAGGCAGATAGTAAAGAGCTGCTTTCACTGCACGGTCCAAGCTGCCTTCTGTTCAGCTCAAGCGTTGCCCCTCTGATGAGCTGTGGGCTTGTAGGGGGGAGGATTCAATCTTTTGGAACACCTAGCAACAAACTGAAGAAATGTTGTATTATACTGCAGACATCTGCAATGGGACAGCATCCTCTTAAGGGCTTTGAGACATCAAGACATTATGTGAATTTGGGGGAACCCTTTTTGCCATAAAGAGGTTGACAAGAAAAAGTCCCCAGTGGGAGGGAAAAAAAAAAAAAAACAACAAAAAGGTGTTGGCATGGGTGCCCTACAAGGAAAGATATAAAAAGTCACAATCTATTTTGGCTAAGTTATGTTTAAGACCACTTCAGTGGTCTTAAAAAATGTAGAGGGTACCAAGAAAGAAGAAAATACATTTAACATGATGAAAAGAAGCATAAATATGAAGGGCTGGGTGAAATTAAAAGGAAAATGTAGGAATAATCCTTATGAATTAATGAAACATTCCTGACTCTGAACAAGTCTTCCAAAGCAGTCATTAGCTAATGGCCTGGGATTGCCAGCTCTTGAGCAGGTCAGACCAGTAAAAACAATCAAACATATGGAAAATATACCTCAAGATACATAAAACCATCTGAAATAGTTTTTCATCCCTTAAGCTTTTTGGTTGGTTCACAACACTACTACATTACTCCTTAACCAAACAGGGGCCTAGGAACAACTATTTTACTATGAATTTAAATAGTTTGAATCCTGTTATAGGTAGGATTAAAATATAACTTGCACTGCAGCTCTGTAGAGCAGCTTTGCTGGGTTTAGGAGCTCCAGCTCTAAATTTGAAAGCTTCCACAACCTCCATATAACCACGAACAATCTTCTCCTTATCTGATTGCTGAGGAATAGCCATCCTGAGCCCTGTGTCCTGAATTTAAAAATACACTCTTTTCCACAAATTCAGTCCAGATATTCTGCCTTGTGCTGTAAGGCAGGCCCAATCTGTTAGCCCTTTATGCCAGACAGAAAAAAGGCTGCTCTTTCGAATGATTTACTTCCCTCTGAGTTTCCACTGACACAAAAATTACTTTCTCTGTATTTCTAAGAATCTTTGTATGCAACTCCTCCATACCCATGAACAAGCTTAACGAGCGCAGGCAAATGCTTTAAAGTGCTATCTGTTTTCCGAGGTCTGAAGCACAGATGTCTCTTTTTGGTAATGCTGCATGCCACTGACCGCGCTGCAAATTTGATGTCTTCCATTGGTGTACCATCCAGACACGTTTTGCAAGGTAAATTGGGGGGGGGGGGGGGGGGTGTTGAAGGTTTTTTAGAAGCTAGTTTCAACTCCCAGCCTTCATTCAGAGTTTACCTTAATATTTTTTCACTTTTCAAGAAGTGATTTATACACGAGGATACAGCCATTTATTGGATTATAAAGGATCTTAACTAGTGAAGAGGGAAACTTTTATTTAATTTTTCTTTTCAGTTTTGAATCTGTCTGAGTTTTCTCATTCAAGCAGAATCTCCTTTCCCTTGCCTTCCACTCTTTAAAATTGACATTGTATCTGTATTTTGCAGAGAATAATTGGGAGAACAGATCAGGATGTACATGTTTGATATGCATATCGCCGTTACACCTAAACCTGAAATGCTGTCCCTTGTTTAAATAAAGCTTGCACAGAATAAACTGATCTGTTTGGAATTTTATCCTTTTCAGTTTCTCTTGATTTTTAGTGCATACTTCTTGTTACCTCTTAAACCACAATACTATTTCTGAAGGAGGGACCATTATCTTTCCTGTTCCACTAAATCAGAACAGTATTTAATATATTTGGGTTTATTCTATGCCACTCGTAGTTTGCTCAAACACTTTCACACTGGAATATCTGCTGAAAGGTTAAAAGAGAGCCTGATGAAAGTACAGAGTGAGATGAGAGTACAGATGTGCCACTGGAAGGGAGATAATATTTCTTCTCTCAAGTGGGGGGAAAAAAAGTCGCTTTCAAACCCCTGGTGAAAAGACAATGCTGTCAGGAACTAGATGATCTTTAAGGTCCCTTCCAACCCAAACCAGTCTGTGATTCTATGATACTTCTGAGTCCATTACTGGTGTCCAGCTATTCTCATGTCAGGTTATTTCCTGAAACAGACCTGGTTTGTCCACTTACTGACCTGGGTTTGTCCACTTACTACCATGAACATAATCTTTTCCATGTACTTATCCACTTGCCCTAGAATATATGTAAACTATCACACATGAATTATCCATAACATGCTCTGACGTGAACTTCCAAAGTCTATCAACCGCTGCATAAAAAAAGAAACCATCTTCCGTTTGTTTTGAACCTGACTTCTGTTGGCTTTGATGTAATGAAAGAAATTATAAACAGTCAGTGCCACTCACAACTTTGCAGATTTCTATCAAATACACCCTAATTCATCTCTTTTCAATTTGATGAATCTTAACCTACTTAACTGTTGCCCATTTTATTGCACAGCACAAACAAAACAAGAAATTTCTGACTCTTAGGAGACTCGGTTAACAAAGTTCCTCCCTGCAGGTGCATAATTTCTGGTTTTTTAATAAAATGCTGTTAAAAAGGCTGAATCTTATAACAGTTAGACTGTTTGTCCTACAGTTCCTTTTATTTAGACCATAGCCAAGGGGCAGATATTCATTTCTATGTTCTATATTTTTTTTACATTATGGAAAACTAAACTATGAAGTATTAAGTTATAGAATATAATCAAATCAAATGCATAAACACTGAAAATATTTGTCTAGGTGGTCAAAGCATCCCATATATCCATAGAAGCCATTAATTTGCTATATTTGTCACTTATGGATCCTCAGATGAAGAATTCATTTCATCCAATTTCAAGGAAAATGTAAGCAAATCAGAATTCACAGGACTGTAACAGTATTAGAGGATTTAAACAGAAAAGGTGATGAAAAGATAAAAGAGACTGTACTAATTGGGTTTCTTTTCTCTGAAGGAGTCTGGGAATAGATATGACAATGATCTTGCAATAAGTAGTAGAGTGCTATAAAAAGACAGCAATCAATAGCTTACGATGTGCACCATGAGATAGAAAATTTGCCAAATAACTTAGACTGGATGTTACAAAGAGCTGTCTAACAGTCAGAGGAGGGAAATGCCAAAATCTAGAGATCTGGAATCTCCTCTCCTGAGGGTTTTTAATATCTTCCAGGGTGGCATGTTTGATCCTTTCCTAGTCTATGGAGATAAGTAAGTGATCTTCTAAAAGCCCCGTCAGCTCTGCACTTCTATGGTTTCTTATTGATGTAACATGTGGCTTTAATGGGACACAGCTGCCTAAAAGCATTTTATGAGTTCTGGTAGCTAGCCAAAGGACCAATATATGGACCTGCAAATAGCAGAAATAGTACACAAGAGCTATTGTTCATAGTCATATGGTTTTATTTGTATCTTACTTGGTTTGAAAAAAATTAAATCTTGCCTATTCACTTTTTGCTGATTCTATCTGTTTAAGGCTCACAAAGTGGGGAAATAACATAATTGAAGCTCTTATTCTGAATCCAAATTTCCAAATTGCTAAGTGCATCAAGGGGCTCTCAGCACAGCACAAACAGAATTTGCTGTTAGGAATAGGCATAATCACAACTTTGTTCCAATTAAAGCATATTTTTGGGTTGTTTTTCTTCTCTGCTTACAGTTACAATTACCACGACCTAATGCTTCAGCATATTTTTCAGAATTATAACCATTCCACTTCTTCAAAAATCATAAAATCACACACCTTTCATTTGCTTGTGGCAGAATTTGCTCTGATTTTGCAGGCAGAAGTGTATGAGCCCTGGCTGCTGCAGCTAATGAAAACAAGGCTCATCATTAAGGCCTCCTCGTAACAGGCCTGCATGGATAAGCGTGAACAAGACTGTCTCGCTAGACACCAGCAGATGACTACTGAAAGATATCTCACTGGTGAACTTCAACTTGACAGTGTAACTTTATTCCTGATATGCATGTCTCATTTTAGCTTCCTATATAGTTAGTGAAAAGAGGTGGGTCCTACACTGCAAACTAAACCCTTTACGTTGAGCAGACAACCAGAGACCATTTCTAACAGGCACCCAAGTCAGGTGCTTTAATTTAACAGCATGAACCTTCTCCTTTGGGTGCAAGCTGCCAGCGTCAGGTAAAGAATATTATAATACGTGAGGGTTTTGTTCAACAAGGGAGCTCATTTTCTGCTCATTAAGCAGGCAAAATTTTCTAAGAGAAACAGATGCAAACCACCTAGTTTAACAATAAGGATAAAGACAGGTTGGACTAACAGATTGGGCCTGCATAAATAATGTTATTTAACAATAAGAATAAAGATCTAGGTAAACACCTGCAAAAAATCAGATACGCAAAACATTGCATTCTTCCAAACAGATTCAAGAAGTGAAATAAAACTATATGCACACCTGCCAATATTGTAAGAAAAAGAAAAGCACGGTAATGTGCTTTAATTAAATACTGATCTTCTAGTTAAAATCAGACATCATGGTAGTAATTCAAATTCACCTGGTAGCTATACACAGCTTTTACACACCTCTAGGTAGTGTCTACAGGGAGAGTTTTTAGTAACTGCCAGTTTCACTCTTGGGTGCTGGTCCATTGTCACTGTATGCATGCTCTAACATTGCCAGACAGTCTTGTGGAGAAAACCAGCTAATTTCCTCCAAGACAAGGATTGAAAGAACATTATCAGAGTTGCAAAGTCAGGTGCATTCGAAGCAAAGGAACATCAAAGCTAAACCCAGTTGTCGTTATTGTTTACATTTGTACATTTGCATTGTCACGTTGTGACATATGCCTCAACATCAATTTCATTTTCCTCTTGGTTCCAACTGAATAGCTGTTTTTTTAAATTATTTCTTTCATAATTTTTTCTAAAATCTGACACACTATTTAAGTCAGAACAAGAGGCTTTTTGTCACCTTCTCCCCTCCAACTCTTTTAAATATAGGTGAAAGTGCCAGCCAGTGTGATATATTTACTAAAATCCTTTGCTGTTGGCCTTACAGTGACATTAAAAGAAGTGTGACATGAACTCTCACAGACTATTCAATCTCCCTACTTTGTGCATGTTTTAGGCAAAGAGGAATATTTTTAGGATGTAAATACACAAGCCCAAAATGAAGCCTGTGCAGGATATTTTATCTCTGGAATCTACTCATTCTGAGTTTCTGACACTGAAGAATTGCTAATGCATTTAAAATAGATGTTGTGTACAGGGTTATTTTTTGTTTGAAAAACAAACCAATATCCTTCCTTTCACAAAACTTCAATTATGTGGCACTTTCTGACACGCTCAGTTCCTGTGAAGAACCAAGAACTAAGGGTCCACCACAAAACCATCTTCTGTCCCTTCTTTCACACCCTTTCTTAGGCTGCTGCTTCCTCACACGTAACTTTACATTTTGCCTTTCCTAGCCAAATTTTGTCTTTACTGCTTAGCTTTCTGGTCGAAGTTCATATTCTCATAGATGCTGGAGTGGAGCATTTTGTTTTACCTTCCCACTCCCTCCCACAGGAAACACCTGCTTAGGCTGTATGGGCCGCCAGTCCCATTTCTCCTGTTCAAGCCTTGTAAAGGAGCTTCTGACTGTCTACACCCTAACTGACTTCCTCATTCCTTACCCTAATCTCTTTGTCCAGCTGATCCTGACTGCTAAATCCTGGGAGTTTTTACCCAGGAAAGAAACCCCAATAAACAGTTTCCAATACAGTCCCTGTATTTCATGGTCTTCTACAACCAGATGCCTTGTCCCAGTCTCTTGTCTTGGCCCCTGGGCCAAGGTCAGGCCCTCTGTTATTCATTTCAACGTTATAATTTTATATTATAATTTTATAAAACAGAGGCAATGACGAGAAAGAGCCACTGGTCTTCATAGTGATGTCCAGAGCCAGCGCAGCCTGCAACACTCTGGGAACTTCAGTTACAGGAGAGGTCTGCTCAGCCCTGCACCGACCCAGCCTGGGCACACAGAGATAAACTTTAGGGAATCAGGCTGAAAACATCTAGCAAGCATAAGCACTTCTGAATTATGCATCTTTTAAACAGCTTACAGCTTTGCCAGATTTGAGCTGATTTCGTAGAGATAAAAGCTGTCCTTCAGCCAATGGCCACTTCTCTTCCAAGTGTCAAGTCTCCACTCAGAAAGCTCAGACGCAGTCAGGCAAGAAAGTTTCCTGTAATGAGAGCCAAGCAGGACTTGCAAATACCTTTGGCAGCCCACGCAGTATACGTGAAAGAATCCATTAGGGCCCACATTTTCTACATTAATATGAAGCCTACGCTGACTCTCCTTCCACTAATGAGATCATGAAGTGATGACCTGCAGATCAAAGATCCCACAGCTACAGCTAAGAGTTCCACAAAGAACAGATTATCTTCACTGTGCAGAACAATTTATCTAGTCTTGATAAAAAAAAAAAAAGGGGGAACTAATTTTGATTCATTTCCACTCAAAGCATTTCAGCTAGAATTTTGCCAAAAGACCTGCATCAGCCGTGCACCCCAGCAAAAGGAGAAGTCAGATTTCACCTCAGACAGTTATAGTTTGACTACATTATAAGCAACTGAAAACAAAGTCCGAAATGGGAAGTGTCAGGCAACTTTAATAATAGGTGGGGCTGATATAACCACTTTATCATAGGGAAACACACTACATATGCAGGGAGATCAGCCATAAAATAACCTCCTTCCCGTTATTGCCCTGCAGATCCAGTAACTCCCACACTTCAAGCCACTTGAATTTTGGCAGCCCAGTGACTAACAGCCAGAAACACAATTTCAAGCCGATGATAAAACACAAACCTCTCAAAACAACTCGTAACGGCTTTTCCAGCTTGTGATTTTCAATGGGCGACCTTAACAGCAGTTGTACACATTAAGTGTTCTAAGTCATCGGTAATTTCTGGAAATTTCTCCAAACATAAACTTTTAACCGATAGATATTTTCTGGTACAGTCAATAAACACAACTCACACTTTGAACGTAGACAATAGTTATTATGCATTACTAAGGGTAAGGTTCTCTCATAGGTACTTCCCCGACCCAGTGCACAGCGTAAGACTATTTTGATGCCAACGGGTATTTCTGCAACCTGTAACAGCACAGGGAGCTGTACACAATGCATTTTGCTTGGAGTACAGTAGATAAGCTGTCATTGCTGCTTTGGGAAAAGGACACCCTACATCTTACTGATTATTGCTCCAGAAGCCAATTCTCCCAAAAGCAGGCTGCAGCAGAGTCCTGCTCTCATAGTCTAGAACACAGATGCACAATAGGTGCAGCACAGAAAAACGTACATCAACTTACTGTACCTATACATACAGACATGCAATTAAGTCACAACAGATATGAATCAAAACAGAAACAAGCAAACAAACAAAATTAATTACCTACTTTGATTGATTCATACCTGCAGTCTTCTCATTTTAAAGCAAAAAGCCAGGAGAGAGGATATTCAAATTTCTTGCCCATTTGGGTGGCTTCTTTGCACATGTTCCTGAATTTTCAGCTATGATGAGATCCGCTCATTGGCAGTCACCAAGAGGCTGATATGACCATGAAATGAGGAAACACAGTGAATGAAAAATAAGGTACTAGCACCACCATTTGCTGAGGACTGGAAAAACGAGCAGAAACTTTAAGAGACCACGTAGACCCACTTCTGTAATACTAACTGCTTTTAACTCACCATTGCTGCTGTTGGAGATGTTTGATCAAAACATTCTTTCAGCATTAATTACGTGCCAGGAAAAGAGACCATGTAGACCCACTTCTGTAATATTAACTGCTTTTAACTCACTTACCATTGCTGCTGTTGGAGATGTTTGATCAAAACATTCTTTCAGCATTAATTACGTGCCAGGAAAAACTTAATGACGTCCAGATGATTATTTTTATTCCCAGCACTATAAATCTTCGTGTGTAGAAACAGTTTCATACAAGGGGAGTTTTTATTTGAGTTGAACAAAAATATTACTGAGAGTAACCATATACTGGAATTGGACTGAATTGGGCAGAGGTGGACTGAAACAGTCTAAGACAATTAGCACGCCCCTGGAACTTATTTTATTGTTGCCCTTGCCATCCCAACATGAAGAAATACGGGGGTTCTGTGAGGCGACCCTGGAAGGGGTGAGCTCTCCTCCGCCAGTGGGGCTCTTCCCCACTGTCACATGGTGTTGCCATTTCTGCCTCCTGTTTCCTGAAGCAATTCAAGTTCGTTTCTAAGAAAGAGGAGGTCTGTAAAGCAGAAAAGTAGCACAAATCTCATTTAAGCAATTTAAAGGAGTACAGTCTGATTTTCAGAGATACTTGCTAAGAAACAGATTTTGACACCTGTATTGCAAAGTGCAAATGAGACCGGAATTGATGTAGACTTTTAAAATCTAATTTGCTTCTGCCTTCTCTGCTGTCTGCTAGTTTCATTTTAACCCTCTTAAGCAACAGATGCAGCTGTTACAGATGTCAGCCATCGAATCAGTTCATAAAAGTGGATGCATTAAACCTTTCACTGTTTCAAGGGAAAACTACTGTTGAGGGGAAATGTGGTACAAAAGACAGCTCTACAATTACTATATTTTTTACTAAATTAATAGAAACATTTCTATTGCACTAATATGTTGATAATCTTTTCTGTTATCAAGACATTATTGTTGGCCCAAATGCCCTAGTAAATGTCCCTTTTACAAAGTTCATAAAGTCACATTTTTAATTCCTTACTCTGGTTCCTCCTTTTCTTATTAAAAATGAAAACCCAACCCACAGTAGATCTGTGGAAAGGATAAAAAAACCCCAAAATATAGCTATTCCATCTCATAATAATATTATCTGATACCTGCTTGATGCAAGGCAAGTTCAGAAGGAGGTGAGGAAGAAAAACTAAAGTATATCTTCCTCTGCTTTTTAACTCTTTCCTGAAAACTGCTTAGACTAGGCTCACCACCCCAAGATTGTTGTAGCAAATCTGTAGTTTAATTTCTTCCTCTGCCAAGTCTTTCCACAAAGAGCATCCTTTAATCATCCAAAAGCTTCAAAACCCAGATACGTGAAGCTAGCCCGTGGGCTAAGACCCACATGCCGGTGTGGATTCTAGTTCCCCAGCGTCTGAGGATCCCTAAACAACTTCTCAGTGTCACAGCTACAACTCTGAAAAGAAAGCATCATCTACATTTATTTTTATAATAGGATGAATTAAGACATAAAATAAGTGCAAGTTAGGTGCAAAAAGATAGAGAAAAGAAATGTTTAAAGAAAACTATTAATTATGGCCTTCTGTTTGGGTAGTGTCACCCAGCATAACCCTATGGAATCCAACAGAAACCACTTTGATGTGGACAAGTTGAGGCCTTTGTATTAGATACACCAAAGGACATAGAAAAATATTTATATTGTGTATCTATAAACACAAGGAAAAAATGAAAGCAAGCACAGGCCAATCTTCGTAAATAGATTTTTTTCATCAGTTTCAAGTATTTCATATCTTATCCAACTTGTGCAATTTCACAGCCTCAGAATGGATTTAAAGTTGCTGCTGCTTTTTCCTCAGAAATTTTCTCCATTTCCGATTTCTTTGTACTATGTAATCACTTCTAAAGGGACCTTAAAAACCATCCATTTCTTGGAGAAATATTGTCAGGACTTGTCAGATTCCTTATTGGCATGAATTGTTGTAACACACAAAACATGTTTTCCAATTTAATATCATCTTCTTCTCATTCTGTTGTCTGTGAAGTTATTCTTCTCTTAGACATTCCTGGTGCAGAAGTTGTATTCACACAATCCAAACCAACTCAGATCATAAAGAACTGCAGCCTGCTTTCAATTATATGTGAATTTCACATCCTTACTGTGAGTGACCCTCCTTTTCCTCAAAGTGTAGGAAAGCCCTCAAACCATATTTCTCCAATATTTTCATAAATTTTTGTCCCCTGCCCCAAGTCCCACCTGACAGCCATATTTGTCAAACTCTTTAACCTTTCCCAAACTGACTGGTTTTTTGCATCACTGGTAGGTGTATTCAGACCCAACTACTTCAGTTGTGACTAAGCCATGCAGACGGCCAATAATCACCCTCCTTGCCCTGCAGTTTCACACATATTTATGTTCTCCAAGTAGGAAGGATGCCCACAAATGTGATATAGCGGTATATTTTTTATGTTTCTTCTTTCTAACTTTTTTTAGATTGTTTCTGTAGCTCTTTCTACTGCTCAACAATCGCACTCTGGCTGAAGACTAACATATCTAACTATGTTGAAGTCTAGGTCAGCGATGGAATATGCATTTTGAAACTGCTCAGAGTACATGCACAAAAGATAGGGGGACCATCAAGCAGAAAAATAAGAGTGCAGCCCAGGGTTTGTAAATGACCATACTCCACACCATAAGCAGGCAGTAATATTTTCTGATGCCAGGCCAAAATTGTTTCTTTCTTGTCCCTTTTTCTAGGTTCAGGAAAGTGTGCAACAGCCATCATCACCCTTACACACACACACTCTCTCACTCAGAAGGAAATAAGAAATCAGGCTAAAAAAATGTGTCATTAGGAGCAAAGTTGGGAAAGAAATTATGAAAGTTGGCACAAAACCCCAAAGGTCTATCGGACAGCAGAAAACTGGGGTAGAATGAGCTGCCAGAGAAACATCTTCTGAGTCCTCCAGCAATGTTGAAGAAAAGAGATTGATATGATGGGCTAAAACTGAAGGCTTCAGGCCCCAAAATACTGCCATCTTGGCTCCTGTCAAACCACCCTAGAGAAGCCAACATCTTAGATAAAACTGTAGCATCACGGACACAGTTCTCTCAGTTCTGTGCATACAACTACTGCTAGTATGTGCATACACACTCATCCATGCATTCATACCACAGTGTCACTATGTAAAATGGGGAAAAATACCATTTTGCTTGTTTGGTAGCCTACAGGTATCAACACTTTCTCTACTGAAATGCTGACATTAGTGGAGATTCTGCTCACAAGCAAGTATGTACACCAGAAATGCTTCTGTTGGTCGCCAGTTTAACCAGGGAACACAAGTAGAAAATAAACCAAACGTAAAATTAGGTTTTAACAAACAATAATAAGTTTGTATTTTCAAGCTGCTGAAATTGGCACCATTTGTGCAATGGAAGAATTAGCAGGCATGTTCGTATTTATTTACAGTAATCATGTAAGCAGATATACTCAGCATTATTACTGAGGACCTTTGTGCAGTGCTTTCACCCTGCATTGGTGTAATTTATTCTAAGAAGCCACATGTGAAATTCCCAACCCTATTAAAGGATGATTATATCCCATCTTAAAGAAAGAGTAAATCTTCAGTCCTTTAAGTTCGTTGTCATGAGAGTGGTTTTCACTTTTATTTGAAAGGGAGAGCATGGATGTAAAAAACCATCATCGCTATAAAAGAACAGATTGCAGATAACAGATGCCAGAACTGTGGAAAGGGAGAGGACAAAAGACATGGCTGAAGACACCCGCAGCTTAGAAGAGGAAGCAGTTTCACTCTTTCAAATAAGGAATGTACATTTCTAGTACTTTATAAAAGAAAAATGAATGTTAAAAGAATGCATAATTTACCTGTTAAGACAGAACATCTAGTTTGTGTGGTAGTTCTACTGGGAGTTGTGGGTTCCTAAAACTTTGACAAAAACAAGAGCTACGTACATCTTGAAATACTATTTTTTCCCTGGTATGAGGAATGCTGCAACAGACACAAAATACTCCCTCAGGGCAGACATGGCATGGAGAGATTTAGATCAGCATGGAGATGCAACTATTCAAGCTGACTCTGGAGTTAAACATGTGTGCAGCTGATGGTGTTGCAGGAGATCGCATAAGGAGGATGACATTTTTTTAATTCTCTTCTTTAAAGGGATATAAGCAAGGCCATGATAAATAAATCAGCTCCTAACCAGGAACACAAGTGAATTTCTTTGTACTGGTTATTCCTGTGCAAACTTTCTTGCATAGGAAAGTTACTCGATGACTGTCCCGTGTCTGTGGTGCCCAGCACTGGCCCTTTCCTTCGGTCGGCACCAGCCATAAGCGAATATCCACCAGCTCTGCTGCAGCGGGTACCACAGTTATGTTTTCTAGGGTAACTCACTATGAAGGGTTAAACCAGTTTAAAATCTTTTCAGACGCAGGTGAACAAAAAAGCCCTTAAAGTTTTACTCTACAATCAGAAATGAAGATCTCTACATAAAGTAATTGCCTGTCTTAGGAATAGCCTCCATATTCCTCTTTTCCTCCCCTAAAGGTGGTCAGTTTTAGTCAGCCAGCTTAACCGTTGAGAATTGTTTGACAAAAGTAAAAATAAACAACATCTTAAATGGATTAAAACATCATTTTATTTAAACCAAATCTGTGCTGTCAAGGTACCCAATGAACAAGGTGTATCACTAAGAAAGTTTATATTAATATTTCCATCATAAAATTTTATTAAAGGTTTTGTAATTGACGCACAACAGATGTATCTATGAAAATAGTGTATTTTCCTTTCAAAACAACCGATGAACTTATGACTACCCAGGTCACTTACTTTGTGTACTGACAGACAGGGTTTTCAATAGCTGACCTTTATCAGATTGGCTGACTGACAGTGATTTTGTCGGTCATTCTGTTAAAGGAAAATGTGTATTTCTTGGCCCCAAAATAAAAGTATTAATTGGTTAAGAGTATATCAAACCCTATTTCAGTTCAATACCGATTTGTTGTTGTTGTTGTTGCTAGAACCAAGTTCCTTTAACTCTGTACTTAGCCAAATTACTAGCAATAAAATTGAAGTAAATTTAAAGCAATAATTGTGTTCAGAAAATTTATACCAATCCTATAAATAGAACCCAGTTCTATAGGCTATTTCCAACAGGGACTAAAAAATGCAGGCTACCTAGGGAAAAGTTCTAGTCCACTAATAATTGCGTCTATTCTTATTAATGCCCACATTTTCTTAGCACAAGGAACAAGACTCCACAACTGAACTCTTTTCAATGCCTACATTAATACAGAACATAGCTTAATGTTTTCATCAGATCAAACTCACCTGGCCTTCACCGGGCAAATTCCCTTGGGATCGAATGCCTTCAGCTTGTCAGGATATTGCTTGTTCCAGAGGTATGTGCACTAAGTGGCCAGCCACGGCCAGCTAGCGATGCTGGACTCGCTTCTCTGCATCTGATAGATGATCTAAACCAAACAGCAGTGGGAAAATCAGCTAGTTGAGATATCACGTAAAATATGTTGATCCTGTAGTTCTGTGATAGCAACCAACCGATTGAATTAGTTCGACAACCTTTTGAAGCACCCACTGGGCATTCTCGGGAGTACCGAGACGGTTCGGCAACAGCCTCCAAGTCTCTCTGCACGACAGCAACAGCACGGGTAACGTTTGGCCACCCAAACCTTTTGGGTGTTTCTTTATTTGTGCAGTCAATGTTTTCCTGTCAGTTGTTCTGAATTTGCGTTGTGTCACTGACAGCTGCTGCCTGCTTCCCAAATAATAACGTTGTGCTGACTGTGTACCTGTTAGCTGGTTTATTTGAGTTTAAAGTTCCCACAAATGTGTGCATCGTCTCTGAAAACATACCAGCTAAAAGAGTTCTCAGGATTTTTCCTGCACAGCCAACTCCTAAATTGTATTATGCACTAGCATTCACCTTCCTACATTATTTCCCACGTTAGTAGCACAATAGCTCTTCACACCAGCCCAGCCAGTAAAATACGATGTCTGCAGTATTATTTGATGGACAGCACAGTGTGTATTTTCTGTTCATCACATCATAGTATTTTTGTATTCTGACACTTTACAACGTTAATTAACTTACATATATGCAATGATGCTAAACCTCCACCCAAGGTCTACAGGATAGGCACCAATTAAGGAAGTGCCACGGTGTTCATTATTTAGTGGCTCTCAAAAAGTAATCAAGATGGTTAAAAGGACAATATTGGCAAGTATCACACCCAAGACCCTTGTTAACCTTTATTCCTCTCCAGGAACACAATTCCAGCTTCCCAAGGCACAAGAGGAAGTGGAAGACGCTCGGGCAGTTGCATCGCTGCTGCAATTTTTCACTCTTGTAAAAATATGAACGTTATCATGACCAGATTTTTTCTGTTTAACATTGAATAACAAGGTCACTAACCTGTGCCTAGCTGAGAAACAGTGGAGTGGTGAAACCAAAGGAAGTGCTAACTTCCGTCTACAACTCTAAGGCAAGTACAGTATCATTTGTGAAAATATTTAATCTAGGTGTACTGTGTTCAGAAATTCATTCTCCAAGATATCCCAATTCACTACTGAAAGTATGTGGTCATCTGTAAGAAACTTTTCAGAACAGCTTAGGTAAGGATTCTTTTAATGTTAAAAGACTATCCTTACAGTTTATTGTAAGTTGAAAGCAAAACTAGAAACAAATAGCATAAAACGATATTTCCAAATTTTTCTAAAGAAAAAATTCAAGAAATTATAGGGAGGTTTATATGTAACCAAATATCAAATCATAATATTCTAGTGCTTCATTTACAAAAATTTTAAAGAACTTACTAAAGGTGCGTGGGAAACTGCAATTACCTTCCTTTGAAACAGAGAATAAAAACTTCAGTGCTTAACCTTTCTAGCAATGGGGCCGTGGGCCATAGAGCAGAAAGGAACATTATCCTATCATTAAAAAAATACGTTTTTCTCAGGCATAAAAACAGCTTGCGAATGTATTTTGGGGGTTTAACTATGACAGAGATAAAGGCCAAAGTATGTAAAAAACCCATATTGTCACACATTCTAAACTGTAAAATAATTCTGATAGTCACAGAGTTTTTCAGAATCTGATTTATACAAGTGCTAAGTCATAAAACATGTTTGTAACTATCTGGCAAACTTGCAGAATTTGGGGTTGCAAAGAGGAAATATCTGGTTACTAGAGCACTGGGATGTGTGAAATGAAACAATAAAATATTTGACATTCATTAAATTTTCCTTTTCAAAACAGCAGTGCCAACAGCAATTTCATGTCGTGTGAATTACACCACTGATGCTGTTAAAGATGTGTGGTAATCACCAGTTATCTTTTCTTACTCTGAGGCATTAATTTATTAAATTTGCTAGTTTGTTTTGTTGAGTAGAGTCTTTGTGATGATGTAATTATCTTTCATTGAATACACATGCAAAAGACTCTTAAAATCCCATTTCATTTAGAAACTACAAAACAAATTTCTCAGTCACAGGGCGCTCAGTTGCTCTGCAAAGCTGCAGTCCCTCCAGTCTTCTGGGTTTAATGACACACTGAGCTGTGACGCATTTCATCCAGCTGGGATGAAACTCGGAGAACTCATCGAGGCACCAGACACAAGTCAAAAGCAACATCTTTATGCTCTTGTTTCTCCCCACCTTCTCCCACTACTGGAACAGGAAGGGTCAGCAATTCTCCTGGTGGGAAAAGTGACTTTTCATCATGATAACTCTTTTTCACGGAAAAGCCCACCTTCTGAACAGTTTTCCAAATAGATTAATCAGTTTTTGCAGTTTTCCGCATAGGCTAAGCAGGATTCCAGCTGTGTCCTTGGGCCACACATCTCCTGCAAGGGCCCAGCAGCGGAGGGCAGGCAGAAGCATTGCTGGGGAGAGTCAAACCGCAGCGCCCTGAAACTGCTGGTTGTTAAAGGGTGAAAGGCTTCCGACTGTGGCAGTGAGAAGCGGGAGGGGTTGCCTATGGATTTCCCACTTTCCGAAAGTGAAACAGTAGCTGCCATTGAAGTAAGCAAGAAGCTGACAAGGGCTAGCTGACAAATAGAATTATTTGTGTCTTAGGAATTCCAGTGTTTCAAAAACCTACAGTTCAAACCAACTTTTCCTTCGTATGTCCTCCCCCTGCATTTTGACAGTATCGCTGAAGTCTGCCAGAGGCAGGAGGCAGATTATCTCCGTTTTGGATCTTTAAGAGCCATTCTCGGCTCTCCGCAACTCCAAAACCCAGATATTAAAGCCCTTCTGATACGCAGAACGCATGTACACAAACACGGTGGGAGAACTTCCCAAAGATGCATGCCCAGCCTCCCGCTGGTGTGAAATGCTGGGCGCAGTGCTGTTTGTGCAAACCGACTTGGCTCAAGACAGCCTCTGTGAGAAACGGACAGGGAAGCAAACAGCACTTGCCAAACGGCACTCCAGCGGCCTGCGCCACGGCTAGAAGGCACTTGGAGCAACTGCAGGGATCCACACAAAGCAAGAGAGTCCCTGCACAACAAAACACTGCTTTATATAGGTTTTTTCCATCCTATGTCCCTTGCTTCCACCCCACTCTTCCTCCTTCATCTGGACATGTGACTGCTGATTTTCTCATGCCGTTCCTGGGTTTTCCCCTGACTGCACCCAACAGTCTCAGCCTCAGTCTCCCTCCCCCTGACCTTCATCCTGGTTTATGACTGGGAAGCTCCAAACTGCTCTCATCCTCGCTGCTATCCACTGCTTGTTTCCTAAGCTTCAGCTCTCCCGACTGCTCATCCCCACATCCCTACCCAGCTACTCACACCTCTCCCTTTGGTTTTTTTTTCCTTCTTTCTCTCTCATCACAGCCCACCTTTCCAGTAGCTCTCCCATGAAACTTCCTTTCTCTTCCCTTCCCTGTGAAACCTGACATAACGAGCTCCTTCCCGAGTCTGTCTCTTTTCCCTTGTGGCTTTGAGCCTGACCACTGCTCCCACTTCCACTTTCCTAGTGAAAAGAGCACTGGGAGCAGAGGGACGTGTCAACCGCTGCTTCGGTCCAGAGCAACCAGGAACACTCATTATAAAGACAGTAATTTTTCAGTCTGGCCTGAATTGCTCCAAATGGCCAGATTTTTATTTATGGACACAGGCAAAGTATGGGTTTTCCATTAGTCTTGTTCTTAAGGACTGAACCATTTTGGCTTGAATTTTCAAATGAATAAATTCTGTCAGCTGGCATTGAAGACTTCACTCCTCCTGTAAATAACGCAAAGCATCACATTGCATTACAGGCAATGATACCAGTGCTACAGACAAATATCTCAACTGAACTCCCCAACCAGTCAAGAATTTCTTAGGAAAACCACATAGGGAACATTTTTGGAGAAATACCACCTCTCCTTTGACTTTCAGGCCAGGAAGCCACTATAAAGAACAATATTAGAAGTATTTGAAAGCACACTGCTTAAGAATAAAAATGCTATTGTAAAAAACTGTTACCCTAACTGGGGAGATTTTGGATCTCTGTCCCTTGTTGGAGCAGATATTGCCATTCGTAGAGCTTCCTGAGACTGAAAGGAAGCTTACCTACCTTGATTCAAAAACCAGCTGGGCAGCAGTCCTCAGGCACTCCATCAGCCCTTCCTCCTGCTCCAGCTTTCCTTGTTCCTTCTACATCATAGGCAGATTTCCAAGGGCAACTAGCTCCTCTTCTTTCTACCCTGAATCTCACCCACAAGTCAGACGTTTATAAAGCATTGCAGTTAAGATTTATAACCAGGGAATTATTCTGTGCAACTCTCAACCCATGACATTTTTTTCTGTTTAGGTCATTAGTCTAAATCCATCTCTGTTTACTGGTTGCTTTTTCAAATATTTGTTCTTTTTGTGATTCCTGTGCTCTCCACGGCCTGCTATCTTGAACCGTTGAGATGAAGAGTCGGTAATAGCAAAAAAGGGAAGTAATCTTCAAGCACATTTTTATCCACTTGAATCAATGCACTTTAGCTCTGTGACTTTGTGAGATGCATCTCAAATACCCTCTGTCCCCACCTCCTTCCATAAACCCTCAGGCCGCTAAATGTCATCCTGCTCAGATTTGGATCCTATATGTTGTATGAGCCAGACTAGTTCCCCAT
>NW_010247987.1:34688-44229 GCF_000690775.1 Eurypyga helias
CCCCCGCCCTGTTGTCTATCCTCTGTTCAACAGTTCTCAATCCATGTTTTCCAAGGCAGCCAGATCTAGCTAATAGTGTTGCACACTGAAGTGACACCATGGAAGTATTATTCTAGATATGTGTAATACCAAACAATATCAAAATGATTAGGTATTGATATTAGTGTGATAATCTCAGGATTAGTATAGTACTTTTGGCTTGGACTGATCTCCAAGGAAAGCTCTAAGGGACTTTTACACCACAACATGCAGGATTCCGCCATCTACAATGGTGCCATAGTACTTCCACTATAAAAATTACTGCAGTCTGCTTCACAGACATCTGCACCTGCCTGGTTTGCCTGCTGCCATCATTTAACCCTCGTATTATTCCTTCTTCTGGCAGCTCCACCTCCCCGACCACGAACCAACAGTACACATCTGTTCCCTTGAGGTCATACACCTGACCTAGGCTTGCTAATTCATAGGATCCCTTTAGGCTGACCGAAACCTTTCTGCTCTTTCTCCACCCCACAAAAGAGCATACTTAGTGCCCTCACCCCAGCAGCTTCAGAAAACCACCCAGAAGGGGTATGAAGCATCTTCAAGCATCTGCAGCAGCCTAGAAGGCTCTGCACTCTTACACAAGTAAGTCAGCTGTATCTTGGTGCCTTGCTGAAATCCACGCAACAGTGCAATCGTCCGATCACACCCTGGCTAGAGGAGAGATGCACAGCGCAGGAGGCTGCCAGGGCTGAGAGACAGAAAGCGGTGCCAGAGCAAGAGCGTGGACACATTTCTCCAGCAGCCCAACACACCCCGGCTGACTCTGGGTCTCCCTGCAGGGGATGGACTTGAAAACTCACTGGGTGAAGAAGAGGGCTGGCTACAGGGGTTTTGCTGCAGGTAAGTGATCTGTGAAAGAGGGAGGTGAGAAAGATATTGTTAGTGACAGCAAATTTAACACAGCACGTGGAGGTTAAGAAAACAAAACAAAACAAAAATTACTTGAAAGAAAGGTCTGAGAGTTGTCTGTACTTCTGCTTGTCCTTTGGGGTGCCTGTTTGGTTAATCGTGAGTATCTGAGCACCCCTGAGGGCAAGAAGCCAGCCGCATTGGCTGCCCATATCAATTTATACTGCTACTTTATAATTTATACTGCATGTATTTACACCATTACTGCAGGATGGAGGATACACAGAAGAAATTCTCCCCAGTACTTGTCCTAGTGCTTCTTACTTCTTCGCTGTGCCAGAGTGAGCCCAAGAGGAGCTTGGCCGTCAGACAAAGTGTGGGTTACAGGCTGCAGGCTCTCCCCGTTGGGACCAGAGGTGGCTCTTCGACCTGCCCAGATTTACAGCCCCATTTGCAAGGCTGCCCTTAGCATCCTGCCGCAGCCCGCAGAGCCGCTGCGGTCACGCTCCTCCTCACAGTCCGAAACCGCGACCAGAAAGGGAAAGGGCTGAGTCAGCTCGGGCAGCATGTTGCTGCCTTCTTGGCAACACTGGGGAAGGTCTTCCAGCATCCCACAGCTCCCACCGCACTTGAGTTTCGTAATCAGAACTCCCAACGCGCAGCCTGATGAGCATCCTGGCCGGCCAGGGTCATGGCCGAGGAGGGAATTTGGCAGGCGATGATGGGGAGACAGATGGTCTGCACCAGCGAGAGCACACCCAGACTGGCCACAGAGACCCGGGCAGCCCTCGGCTGCGGGCTCCACTGGCCGCACTGCTGGGCAGGAATGGCTGCCCCTCAGCAGCCAATGTCCTGGTCTTGGAAGGGAAACAAAACTTGTTCTTTTTGGAACAAATTCAGGTCTCTTAATCAGCACCCTAGAGAGCATTTGTCACTGCTAAGGAATAATTTTGTAGATCAAGGTTCTTTTTTTCATATTAAATCGCATTCAGCAGCCTATTTAAAAACAATATTAAAAGTAGATTGAACACTTGGTTTATAGCCAAGCACACATCTTCCCCACCCAACACACTAACATACCATTACCAAAAAAAAGCCCAAATCATGATTTTATAAAAAATCCTGTACATGTATATGTATCCAAGGGCCTGACCCTGTTCAGCTCCCAGCTTGGCTAGACTTCCTGCCCTCCGGTCCCACCCTCGGCATTACCAAAAGCTGTCAGTGAACTGTGGGCCTCTGGAATTTAATAGTTTGGACCCCATTTGCTCACACTGCAACCTTCTTTTTCTTGTTTCTCCTACTTACCAAAAGTGTAAGTAAACATGGGAGGTGGGAGGGGGGGAGGAAGAAAACATCTCTCAACTGTTTCATTACTTACCTTCTGAAAAGAAGTGTTCTTTTTGCCTCACGGCTCATTAGCTGGCTATAAATGTTAGAAAAGTTGTCTATTTTGTTCAAGCAAATTGTCTTGCTTTGTAGATCTTTCATTTCTCACTCAGTTATAATTACAAGCACAGCCTAATAAACTCATCCTCCTTTTCTTCCAGAAAAATAAGCATTGCCACAGAGGATTCTTACTTGTTTTGACAGAGGAACAAATCAATCTGAAATCTTCCATTTGAGAAGGATTATGTTTGAACATTCTTTCCAATTTCTATTCTGGCATACTGTCATTTTTTCTATTTTCCACATAGTTAGCTAATTTTGTTTCCTGTGCTTCACTAATATCAGAGATCCCTTTTCTCTAAATTCAAAAAGAGTTTAACTTCATTTTCCTCCATCCCTCCCCCTTTTTCTTTTTGATGGTCAACAGAAATGGTCAGTAGCTGTGGTCTTAAAAATAGTTCTATTTCATATGAAAATGTTTGGGAGAATACATGATCCAGTATTCTCTTTTCTCTATAAGTGTGCCTGACTCCCCACTTGTTTTGTTCTTTTTTAATTTAAAATCTATTATGACTTGTGTCATCCGTACTTCCCCTCCCCTGCACCATCATCATGTGCAAAACAATGCAGTAACCGAACAGCCCTAGGAAAACGTGGATGATGCACACAAGCATTGTGCGTAATTTAATGTGATCTGCCTTTATGATTCCTAATCCTGATCCAGCAAAGCATTTAAATGCTTTTGCACTTAATCGCTTTGAGGAATCATGGTTCTACTGCATTAATTCCTGAGGTTCAAAGAACGTATTATCAGCAATATGCTGTGTAGGCAAAAATTCCATTGCATACATTTTAGTACAGTCAACATCATAACACCCATTTTTCTATTTACGCATTAGTACAATTATTTATGGTATGTAAATCATTTCAATATCTCCAGTTGAAACATTTTAATTTGTTGAGTTTTGCCTTTTTTTTTTTAAAGGCTGCCAATCTGAGATAACGAAGTTGCCTCCATTGGAGTTGGTTCAGCTATTATTTGGAGAAAAAAAGCCTAGCCCTGTAGCTGTACCATTCTGTGATTTCACACATATTATTTTTTTTAATATGTATTCTGTTGATTAACCAAGAACTCTTTGCCACAATAAAAGAGTAATTTTGAACAGCTAGAAAACTCTTAATCCCATATCACTATTAATACAAACCTAATAACGATAATCTACTGAAAAAGGGGTGTCCTCTGACACAGCCTTAATACACATTTTTAGGTTTCCATCAGATCTGTCTTGTGTTGAATGCAACTTGGTTTAAAACAGAAGAAAACATTTGAAACAAATGTTGAAAACATTGATAAGCCTGATTTTTTTCTTTTTTTCTTTTTTCCCCCCTCAAAAGGAAGACTAAAAGTTCAATGCTGTATGAAACAAAAAAAGATTACAAGTCAGCTTAAACTTTGTTCAGGGGTTAATTAAATTACATGAGTCAAAAATCACCTGAACTTTGTTCATGTCAAATTACGTCTTTACTGGGGTTTTTCTGGTATTTGTTTTGGCTAAATGAACAAAGATGTCAGTACTCTTCATGTGAAAACCCGCCTGCTCTGAAGTCATTCAGAGAACTTTGTTGGTGGCTTCTGTGGGGCTGGAACTTGACTGTTAGTGCCACGGCTGGTCACGGGGCAGCAGGATACAGGACGGCTGAGCACGGCAGGAGATTTTCAGTCTCGTGGCAGACATTAGGAAAACATCTCACAACCACAAATTATAGCCAAATATGCACAATTACTTCATGACTGGCACTGTCAGAGACTCTTAAAATTATGAATGCATTATCTGGTCTGAGGGGACCTGATTTCGTAATGCAGTTTATTTAACTTGCAAAATATGGTAAAATATGCTTTGTATGGTATTTATTAATGTGGGTGAAGAAAACAGGCTTTGTTGTTTAGTAACAGCTCAAGCAGAAGTACCTAGAGAATCAGCAAAACACAAGCTGAAAATACTTGTATTGTCTGACGAAGAATTAGAACACTATTACATCCTTTTCCACCCTCGAAATTTCCAGCCAACATATCATGCCTAAAAATATTTACATTTCACTCTTTCATTTTACTTTGAAGTTGTGGTGTTTTCCTAAGTTTATGTCTATATAATTAAATATTGGGTTTTTCCTTTATTCAATTTTTTAAACTTTACCTGAAAAACAATGTTACATTAAAAAACAAGAAAAGAAATTGGTTTTAATCCAGGTAGCCACAGGAGCATAAGAATATATGATTTATCATATCTCCTCAAATGAATGATTTTGCAAAAACTAGGGTGTTTTTCAGGGTTTTTTTTTAATCAAGTCATTGACAAATGATTCTTAAAAGGCAAGTGAAATAAAAGCAACCTATAATGCTTTGAGTCCCTAGCCAGGTACCAAAATTACCACACTTACTTCAAAAAGACTCATTTTTCTTAAAATAGCGTGCTAGGCTTTAGCAATTGAGTTATTTCCTGAGAAATTACCATAGAAAGTCCACAATGGTCAGACATAAATAAGTAAATCTTCTTTACTGTTCTACACATGTATACAAAATATAGAATGGGGAGAGACAATTAAAAGAAAAACCAACAACCCAGAATCAGGTTTGAACATGCTATTAAAACAGATTTATTGTTCAAATTTCTTTTAAAAAAAATCATTGAGTTTAACAACACTCAGAAAGAGTGATAGACAAGCAGCCTTCTGGACACCTCGACATTGCTTTTCTTTCAGAAAAAAAAGACTTCGGTAATTCAAGTAATTTCTGTAGTGGATAAGCATTTTAAAATAACTTTTTATTAACTCTGAAGAACTGGCACTTATTTGGCCTATGGATTAATTGCCCAAGGAATACAGCAGCTAGAAGACAAACTTTCAAGGCATCATGACCAAGGACAACATGCAATTTTACCAAATATGTCTACACCAGGCACATGTGAAAAAGCCTCTGCTGAAAAAGCTAACTTTTTTTTTGGCACAAGAGCAGACTAAAGGAAAGAACAGAAGAAAAGAATTCCTTGATCCAAAATTGTGACAGTCTTCTGCCTAAGTTCCAACTGTTTTGAAACCAAAGTCCTTATGCAGAAGAATGCAAAGCGGTCCCATTTTGCACGAGGAACAGCAGCAGGACAAGCCCCACTTTATTTCACCCCCGTCACCCAGAGGTAACGCACACTGTCACTGAAGCTGACACCCATTAGCGAGTACGTCCCAAAACAGTGAACAGACCCTCGGGTGGCCCATGCCTGCAACGTCGCTGCAGCGAAACGAGGGCTAAACATTGTTCCCATGCTGCCTATCGTTTCCATAACCGCTGCCCAGGGATTTCCTGTTTGCTGCCTCTAGGCCGCTGTCTTCATCCACTTGGCTCAGTCTCCCCACTGAAACACTAAAAGTCAGCCTAAGTCGGTATCTATAGAGTAGGGAACAGAAGTAAGTACCCGCTTTCTATGCATACCTAGCAGGTAAGGAAGCGAAAAGAAAACCTGACTGTGTTCTGTCTCCGTACAAAACGTGGGTTTCAGTAAGGAAGGTGTATGTTCCTTTGTGAGTGTTCCTCTGGTGCCCTTGCCACAGCTTTGAGGCAGACACAGGGGAAGCAGCAGTGCTGATGGGAGTGAATCAACCCTTCAAGGCGTGTGATGATTTCATAGTCAGGAAGAGCCAGGCTGGCAATGTTGAGACCCAGCATCCGCGAGACCACCTCTCGGAAATCTGCCAGCTGCAAGAGCAAACCGAAAGGAATTACCAATAAACACCAAGAAGAGGAGATGCCTGGAAAAAACAAATACATACATGCCACACACAAACACAAGCATTTGTATTAGCAGTGCCAAATATAGGAATTCTGCTGTTGCTCACTACAGAGAGCCAAAGAGGATGAAAACAGCTTTTTGGGGTGTACCTCAAACAACAAAACACCTAAACAGCTGAGGTGCTAAGGATCTGGAACACAAAACACGGTTTAAAGTGTTCTTTAGTATCCTTCATGGGCATATCTTCCCTGCTGACTCAACAGCAAAAACTGAGGATGCTGACGGGAAGAGGAGTTGTACTTGACCTAGATGACGACAAACTACACAGGCAACTGAAAACTCCGGGCGGTGCGACCCACAGCGTAGGCTACAGTGTTGGTCCTGACCCCAAGCTCCTGACCACTGCCTGCCACCGCTCCCCTTCACCCTGCACTCTCTGGAAACCACAGCAGAAAGGAGGGAGTTAGAAGAAAGGTGGAAGTTTGACACAACCTTTGGTCTGACTTTGTCTTGGAATCAGGATGCAGCCGAAATTCAAGATTCAGCCTAGGAAATGCTTATTTTTCTTCTGTGTGCAGCTGCTGTAAATATATCATAGGAAGGATATTTGGCAAAGTCATTAAAGAAACCAGCTTTCTCTCTGCAGTTCCAAACAGATGACATCCACAATTATCACTAGTGACCCTGCCAGCAACTGGATTAAAAACTTAAGATCAGATGAACATGAACGCTGATTTACTCTTCACAACCCACAATACAGATCTTTACAAATCAAACTTCAATGGACAGGGCATTACACAGCCCAGATGACTGATGCCTTAATATCCCCTTATCATCAACACAATGAAAAGAGGAAAATGTTCTTGAGGAAATATGCTTGCCTTGCTACATATTTGAACATCAGGATCCCCATTCCCAAGCATGACAGAGACTCAGAACATCACAGAAACATCAAAATCATCAAGAAGCCGGCGTGCTCTGGTGTGGCAGCACCCCCACTCCACCGATCACGCTGACAACTAATGGTAAGGAAGAGATAAACACACTCCTGAAAACACATGTGCATCCCCAAGAATACTGTGCAGAACTCTAAGGCACTTATGACATGTATGAGGTAAGCTGCAAAAACCCTGAAAACAAGGTCTCAGTTCCAAGACATTGCCAAACACAGTTTGTTTCACTCCAGTACAAACCCTACAGAGCTGCCATCAGTTCAGAAAAACAAATACAGAAACTAAGACAGTACAGGGCAGAAGGATCTGAGAATTGTACAGAAGAGGCCACGAAGATGCTCAGAGGGCTGGAGCACCTCTGCTATGGGGACAGGCTGAGAGAGTTGGGCTTGTTCAGCCTGGAGAAGAGAAGGCTCCGGGGAGACCTTATTGCAGCCTTCCAGTACCTGAAGGGGCTACAAGGAAGCTGGGGGGGGACTTTTTGCAAGGGCCTGTAGTGACAGGACAAGGGGTAACGGGTTTAAAGTGAAAGTGGGGTGGTTTAGATTAGATATCAGGAAGAAGTTCTTCACGGAGAGGGTGGTGAGGCACTGGAACAGGTTGCCCAGAGAAGCTGTGGATGCCCCACCCCTGGAAGTGTTCAAGGCCAGGCTGGATGAGGCTTTGAAAAACCTGGTCTAGTGCAAGGTGTCCCTGCCCATGGCAGGGGGGTTGGAACTAGATGGTCTTTAAGGTCCCTTCCAACCCAAACCGTTCTATGATTCTGTGATTCTAACTCAGTCCCAGCTATCTGTCCTACCAAAGCAGTGCAATGTCTTGGATGAAATGTTGGAACACTGTAGCACCAAAACTCCCAAGTTCCCACATATTCTTGTCAGCACCAAGCCAGGAGGTCACTGATGTGGGCTCTGGCAGCGTGCTAGGCAAGCATAATTTACCAGAAGCTAAAGATTTTTTTTAAACATCTGGATCACAGACAGAACGAGCAGGCAGCAGAACTGGAATTTTCTTCCCTACAGTCTTCATGTTGAAAGATCAAGGCAGCCCTCAACAAAGATCCAGGCTCTGGATTACTTAAAACCCCTCAAGAGATCTACACAGCAAACCCAAACGATCCCCTGGCAGCACATTATGGTCTGCACTTTCCAACTAATCGTTTGCTCTCCTATTGGGATTTGCTATTGCAAGCTGTTCACTTTAACTGTAGCAACTGTGAGTAAACCAAATTGCACTACAACCATGTATCAAATGCAACCAAATTAAATTTGCTGCACTGACACAGATTACTGCTCCAGCAGAATTTTGCCAGAGGGAATAGATACGAACTAAAATGTATACACCATCATCGTACTCTGTGTTTCTGATGGGAAAAGCAGGTCACAGCTATACTGAATGGACAATATGTTAAGAATTTCATTGGCAAATAACCTAAACTGGAAAGCACACAGAGCCCTTAAAGAAATCCTTTAAGCCATTCATTTTTGTGAATTTTAAACTGAGGACTTTTTCCACTTGAATGGAATAACAGACAAAAAACAACTTTTCTGACTATTATATTGTGGCATATAGAGTACAGTGCAGACAAAGCTGCAGTTCAGCGAAAATGCTGAAAAAAGGGTTGACTACAAAGAGGAATTCTCCACATAAACCAACAAAGAGAATCTTCACTCTTGGATGCAAAAATGCTCCACGGGGGGACACCAATTGGAATTTTAAAAGCTCCAAACAAAAGCCCTCCAAACATGCTGGATGATCTTTAGAATGCTACCGCATGTCTCACGTGAACGAGGAGTGTATTTATACTCCTAAGTGGATACAGTGCTGTCAGCACACCTTGAACAACTTTAAAAAGTCTTTCACTAAAATACATAACACCTAGGAAAAAAGCATGATGAGAAATGTATTTCAGCTTTAAAAACAATACAACATAGGAATTAAGAACACAACAGTGCTGCTGAAATACCAGAAGCTAATAGAAGTACCACATAACTCTCTATTTAAGGCTTTCTTCAATAGCAGCTAATATTTGTAAGATAGTCACAATTTGAAGTAAAGGAGAGAAATAATAAAAGATAAACAGCACTAAAGACTCAGTACCAAAGGTTACCTACAGCAGTAAGCACCCATGGTAAGTTTTCTTTGCACCTTCCATACAGTGAGTAAAATTATCTGAAGTAAAGGAGAAGAAATGAATGCAATTTAGGGCATGAACTCAGGATATCAGGAGAAGGGAGCAGTAGTAAAGAACAGACACTACATTCTTTTTTTCATGTTGTACCTACAGGAAAGTAGAAGGGGCCTTATTCCAGTAGAAAGAAACGAAAAGAGGAAAAAAAAAGCAAACCAAGACTGGCAAAAATCCTTATAACAAAACCATCAAAAACTCAACCATAACACTGACATTTATCTTCTGACTCCAAGCACTGCTGCAAACAGGGACCTGAGTTAAATTGACACGAAAATAAGATACTTTCCAATTTTAATCTGTGGTTGGCTGCAGTGGTCATATATCATAGAATCATA
>NW_010247988.1:0-6955 GCF_000690775.1 Eurypyga helias
ATGCAAATAGTAGATGAATTTCCTATGGGGGGAAAGAAAAAATCCAAACTGTTTTAAAATAATTCTACTGATTCCACGTTTTAGCATATTAGTCATGATTTCCCAAAGGTGAGTCTGGTTTGCTCATGACAGTAATTGGTGAGTGATCTCCCTGACCTTATATCTACCCATGAGCCTTTCATCATAGGGACTGAGAGAGCAGCTTGATAAGCACCTGGCATCCAGCCAAGGTCAACCCACAACAGTCTTGTTTGGCCAGCAATGTTTGACATGTCAAATTCAAAATAAGGATAGTAATTGGGAGAGGTAACAGGCAAAACATGGACTGAACATTGCTAGAGAGCAAGGAGCAAAATGATTGTGGGGAATTTTTGTTGTAACTGTGGTGAAGGGCTGAGAGTTGGAGTGTGTGTCAATTGTCCACTTCTGTTAGTGTTGTGAGGATGTTATATTGATATTGGTGTGGGAAATTAATTTTTTTAAATACAAAAAGTCTGTGACTATTGAAACTGTAATGAATATGTATTTTAATAATTCCTAAATATGTAGTTCTCAGAGTCAAGTGGTAGAATGGTGACAAAAAGATGTTCTTTTCAGAGCCATCAGAATATTACCAACTTTTTCAGCCACATAAAATATAGAAAGAAGAATCACCTGAATTTGAAGAAATCCATAATTTCTCCCTAATACTATGAAGAAAAAATAGTATATTGTAATAATAATAATAATAGTAGCTGTAATAATAATTTTCAGTTTAAACACATTTAAATTAGGCAGTTGGACTTCTAAGTATAAATTTTACAATAGATTTGTTGTTAGTTTCTTACAATTTTCACTGGTTCATTGTAATGCAACTAATAGAGTAATTATGGAATTTTTCCTACAGTAAATACTGTGTTATCTATTGCAAAATGCTGTGCTATCGCAGTACAAATTGTGAATAGAAAATTGCTTTTTCTGCAAAATTAAGCTTACATCTTAATATTTCAGCAGGGTGCAACTGTTTTGTAAATAAGATGTAGGTGCTTTTTAATATTTAGTTCTGGCATGAACCTAACTGACAGAATGTTGACTCCCTGCTGCCATTATGTATGCTTATGTCAGCTTCCCTGGCAGAAGAAGTACAGAGGATTAACATTTAATTAGTGATAAAAAGAGTTGAATGTTCATGAACTACTACTTATTTGAACAATTTCTAATTTGCTACCCTTGTCCTAAGACTCTCAGGAGCATGCAAGCAAAATGTACCTGAAGTTAGACCAACTGAGTTTAATTTCTAATTGTAATATTCTTTCAACATGCTCATGTGCAGAGTGGAGCATTTGAACCTCAATATAAAAAAAAATGTACATAGGAATTGACTTATTAAATATGAAATGAAATAATGAATGAGGCTGGAATTGGGGTTTTCTTCTACTTAATGAATACTTTACCAAGACGCTGTACTGCAACAAAGAAGTTTCAAATAAAGTCCTTAAAGTTAATTGTGACTTAGTACAAAATATGACATAGTCCTTCAGCCTCTCATAATTAACTCAGACTTAGCCTTTCAAAGTTCATAGAGTGAACATAACATTGTCAGCTTGTGGTAGTTTCTATGTAAAGAGAAGTATGTGGACAAACCCTCCAGCATTTCACAAAGGAATAGTGCTGTTTGAGTTCGTAGTGACTGTAGTGTCTCGTGTTCATGCAGTCTATTCGCCTTAAAAGCTGAATAGGGCTCTTGGCCGTTCAACATTGGCCAAGTGTACTTCTCTGGACAGTGAACGTGAAGAATGTTCACTGAGGACAGCATTTTGTAGCGAATTTCTGATCCATTCTGGTCACAGCGGCTTCCATGTTGCACAAAGTATCTCTCCACAAGTATGTAAACACTGGCTCCAGTAAGTGAAAATATGACAGGAAGTCAACTGTTTTCATGTTTGCAACAGGATATACACTATGCACCATGAAGGACTGGCAAGTTTATCTTTAATTTCTTTCTTATTGATTTCAAAATCACTGATGAACAATTTACCTCAGCTGAACATGAGTTGCAAAGACTTTCCTTAGTCAGAAGGAGAGAACCTTCCTCTGCTGTACAGTAGTCGTTAATTTTTACTCTGACATTGATGAAGGAGTGACTTATTATAGGTCTATTTTTTCCACTGCATGGAATGATTCTGGCACCAGGCACTTTAGTTACTGCTGTTAAATAATGTGCAGAGAAATATTTCAAATCTCAATTGAAATCAAAGAAGATGATGGTGATACATTAGTTATGTGGCCTACCTGAAGACTCCCCATCTCAGGAGTGAGCATGGTTATTCAGATTTTGTGTCTCAGGGTACATCTACCTCATGGCTATTTGACCTCGGCAAAGCCTCTTCTGAGAGCCGAAGACTAACTGCAGTATTAGTGAGGAAAATTACTTTTAGAAGACTTAAATTTGGAAATTATGGCCAGGATATCTGCTTCATTACAAACAAGGAAGTTTCTCCTAAAAAACTTGTGACCTTATACTATTTGCTATTTATGTAGTCTGTACCACTGACCTTTTACTTCAATATAAATAGCACTTGAAACTGCAATACAATCAGAAATCAGTTTATGAGGTAAAAAACCTCTTTAAATTATGACTAGAAGACAGGTTATAGTTCATCAGGGTTTATAGTACTTCCTAGAAGCTGGGTATTGAAAGAAATGAGGTAGATATAACATTGCAGGCTGTAGCATCATTGCATAACAGCAGGAAAAAGGGTGTTTTAATGAATATCTGTTTGCAAAAGTGAAGACTGACAAAAACCACTGGTATCATATTGACTTAAGCCCTTATTCAGAAATTTGTGAATAAAATTCGTAAATCCTTTCCTACATGTTCTTGGCACGCTGAATTTCCTCCCTACATCCAATGCTGTGAATGGATGAACAATGGATCTTTGTTACATAAACCCAAATGCAGTAACTAGAAAAATTATACTGTACTGTAAAATTTATACATTGCTTTGTAAATCTGAGGCTTTAAACAACCTCTGTAGCAGTCTCAGAGAATATACAAAACCCAAGAAATTTGCCATTTTTGCTCCATTTACAGTGGTGCAACCAAAGCACTAGATCAGTTTATTTCAACCAATATAAATACAAGTACTTGTATCTTAAATCTAGTTTTGAAAGAATTTCACTGTTTTCTTATTTATCCTAATACGTAATTTCAGTGAGATGTTAACAAAAGGTGAAGTAGAAAACTTAATGTCTCTAGTAAATGAGAGATATACGTAAATATCCCTTTTGCCACACTCAAAGTGAAAGTTGAACTGGTGATGAGTTGGAAAAAATTTTATGTGCTATAGAACCATATTATTTCCCAATCCCTGATTTTTGCATCTAGAGCATGAATTACTTCTGGTTTCTGTCGTTTGAAGGCACACTGTATGTTTCCCATGTAGATCAGGATGCAGAAAATAGGGATGGAAAAATAACTTGTGAAAATTAATTCTCCAGCCAGAACTTTATCTCCTACATTAATTGAAAGAGGCATTTGAGGGTTAGAGCAGTGTTTGATATCACCTGTTATTAGAGACCTTTAGAAGCCAGACTGCCTCATAACATTCAGGGCTGATGGACCCATCAGTTTTCATTGTTCCTGTGATCATAGTTCCCCTGATAGGAAAATTAAAGTGTAGTGCCTGTGCTTCATACCAGTATATTCTCAGGTTCTTCTGGGAGGAAGGAAGGACTAGTAGAGGACAATGACTTTGTCAATATCCTTCTGGCGTTTACTTATCTGACCGCAGTACCTGGGAGATGTTGAGATCTGCTGGTAAGTGGCAAAATTAATTGTTATTGACCAGAATGAGAAGTTAATACAACTATATTTTGGGAAATATTACTGGACTATATGCTATTTTTACATTCGAAAAAGTATGTGACTTAATTATTAAAAGCAACTCACATGCTATTATTATTTTCCCTCTGCAGTTTCCTCATAAAGTCTTTAATATATTCTTCACAGTTACAAATAGCTGGTAGTCTTCTGAAAAATATTTTTCCTTTATTTGTAAGAATGTACATATTGACGTCTTTCTCTGTAAGATAAATGTATGAATTTCTGACAAAAGTATATTAGCTATATATCTCAACAATAAGTTTTTTAATGTGGCTCCAGAAATACAATGCAGTAATCATATGGCACTAGGAAATATTATACCGAGTCTAGAAGCAACAGCCAGAGAAGATTTTTAATGTGCCATTAAGTAGTAAACTCACATCTGCATGATAGTGTCTAAGTAACTGTTGAGCATAATCATTTAAAAATATGTCCAGAATAAAAGAAAATACGTATAAAAGTAAGGAAAGGTCAGTGGTTTACATTTTCTAATTACATTTTATTCACATTAAAATCATTCTTTAGATAAAGTCATTAACTTACTGTTTAGTCAAAGGGAAAAGTTGTTATAAAGTGTTTTAAAGTCAGAAGAATTTTTGTGGGGGTACAACAGTGTCTAATGCTGATGGGAGTATTATGGTAGTAGCATCAAAAACACATTACATACCAAAGAGAATGGTAAAGAGCAGAGTATTTTGTACACAATGTAATAATACAAATACTCAATTTACATTTGTAATAGTGTTTCAATCTTCTAGGAGAATAAACCCCAATGAATAATTAAATGACATTTTGCATTCCTAGAAAAAGAAAAAGAAAAAGTGGAAGGGGAGACTGTAGAAATATCATTTCATAAATCTAGAAAAATATGAAATCAGAATTACTTATATTTTTTCCCATTCTGTAAAAGGGATGTCTTTTTTAGGTTCAGATAACAGTTGGCAGTCCATATACTACTATACTACATAACTACTCTTTTGTTATTATACAAAAATAATTGTGAAAAGAGGTCTTGGAGCTATAAACTGTTGAAGAGAAAACCTAGGCTTTTTCCAGTCCTTGAGATTCAGTTTCCAAACATTTGGAGAAAGAGATAATCATGATGAGATAGAAATGGATAAGAGGCATACCATTACAAGCTTTTCACATTTTAATCTCTGATTGTGGAGGCAACACTTAAAACAGACACGTTTTTCACAGGAATACAGTCATAGCCTGTGCACAACTTAAGTATGAAATATTAGAATTGGAGAAGGAGCAGAGAAAATGCTTTGACCTATTTTGCAACACATATGCATATTCTATGATTTGCAGTTGAGAGTTGCCGTAGGAGGATAAGATGATGTCACCAGTCAGCAAAAGATTTCAGAAAGTCTGAATAATAGGAACTGAAGGAGGACAATAAGAAATTAATCTTATACTACTGCCATGTGAGTAAAGATTAGCATATACACAAACATTTCGCTATTTGATAGAGAAGTCAGGACTATAAAAAATTGGTGAGAAAACTGTTGAACAATGCAGTGGGGAGTTTCAGGCTGAAAAATTTATATTTGAGGAGAATATATAACACAGCTTCTCTATTTAATGACACTGTATTCTGAGATATTAGCTTGAATGATCCGTTTATTTCTCAAGATTCTATTTCTGCCTGTTTTTAAACTTTCATATATTTGTGCTCTAGTAAGGGCTGTGGTATTTTCCACTGCTACAAGAAGTATTTTTGATACTATAAAAGACATTTCCAAAATTTTTAATTAAATACTTTTTCTCCATATTTCTATTTTTGTGCATTTTTTAATGAAACTATGTATTGTTATTTTCTTCATCTAAAGAAACTGAAGTTTTGCTAAAATTTTGTTTAGCTCTGTTGATCATTGTCATGGTTTAGCCCTGTTGGGCAATTAAGCACCACCAGTCACTCTACCACTCTGCCCCCCTACCCCACCTCACCCAGTGAGGATGGGTTGGGGGAAAAATAAGGGAGACTTGTAAAAGTTGAGGTAAGAACTATTTAATTACATAAATGAAACTTATGGAGTTACTAGCAATATTATTGCTAATAAGTAATTAAAAGAACGGGAAAATAGAACAAATGAATAGATACTGGATGCCTTTCTCCATGCTTGTCCATCTGCGTAGCTGTTGTGCCACACTTTCTCTAAAAGGGTACCTCCCCTTCACGCTGGTCAGGAGTCATTTCCAGAAGTTGGTGTTTTGTGGTCTACGTCCAATTGCTTTATCAATTCCCCTTTCTCTGGCAAGTGACCCCAGCTGTTTAGCCTCTGTCCCCTCTAGCTCCATACTACTGGCCCCATTATCCCAGTAGTGGAGCAGTCAGGTCATGATATGTTCACCTGGGCAGCAGCTGTAGTCTCTATGGATGTTCCATAGCCTCCTCAGGGTTAAAGACCATGTGGTCACAATGGCTTCATCCTCTGCCTCCGACTCTTGAGATGGCCCTGCTCCCATCTCCTTATTGTTTGTTTCAGTTGCCCAGGAGTATGCAGAGTGATTTACGTGTGTATTTCTTTTTCTGAACTGGAGCCACTGACAGGGGTCAACCCTGGCAATAGCACACAAAAGTCTGGTGAAGTGAAGCCACTGTAAGAGGTGGGCCTGATGTAGGGGTGGGCTGACTGTGGTGGGAGACAGGCTGGCGGTAGTGGAAGACGGTGACATTGATGCAGGCATGGTGGATGGTGATGCTGAAGTGGTTGCAGTCGCGTAGGCTCAGGTTACCAGCTTGCTCCCTGTGCGGGTCCGTGCTGCCCCCTTGCTCCTTAAAGTGACTAGGGTGGCTGCACAAATCCTGCATCTGCCCTGGGCACTGGTAGCAGATGGGACAGCGTTCCCAAACATTTCCTTTTCTTTACTCAAACCCACTAGAACATTCACTAGCAAGCTGATCCCTAGCCACAGGTCACCCCAACCCCATGAAAAATTTCCAAAATACTCGTATGCCTTTGCCATTGGACCGAGAGGAATGGGAAAAAAAAAATGAAAAAAATTTCCCTTATCCACCCCAGCACCAAATAACCTCCCCTCTATCTGCTGTGTACCTGAGGGGAAAAAGGGAGAGGTGTAATT
>NW_010247988.1:7241-11695 GCF_000690775.1 Eurypyga helias
GGGCCCTGGTAGCAGATGGGACACCGTTCCCAAACATTTCCTTTTCTTTACTCAAACCCACTAGAACATTCACTAGCAAGCTGATCCCTAGCCACAGGTCACCCCAACCCCATGAAAAATTTCCAAAATACTCGTATGCCTTTGCCATTGGACCGAGAGGAGAGGGGAAAAACTGAAAAAATTTTTCCACATCCACCCCAGCACCCAGTAACCTCTCCTCTATTGGCTGTATCCCTGAGGGGAAAAAGGGAGAGGTGTAATTGTGGAAAGTCTGCAGGGGATAAATCACAATGCACCAGGGGGCCAACAATATTAAGTACACACAGAGGTAGAGTATCCCTGCCAGCATCAGCAGCACACAGAAGAGCCTGACCAAAGCCCTCAGCCCGGCTCAAACATAAAAAATCAAAGTAATCAGTAGCACACAAGGCAGCAGATCCTGCTGTTCGGTCAGCAGCCTGAAAAGCCCTGAACTCAGCGCCTTGATCAGCCTAAATGAGCTTTTATTATGACTACAAGTGCATTCCTTGAAATTTTATTTATTTTATTTTATTTTGTGATGATTAATTTGTGAACTGTGCTAGGCTGTATATTCCAATTCAGAGTAGAGGATAACATCATCCATTTAGTCTGTCTCTGTCAAAATAAATTTATTATAATATGAAGGCACAAATGAGTAAAATGGGGAAAAAAAAAAAACCCACAACAAACCCAAACAAACAAATAAACAGAACCCCAAACCACCACTAACAACATGGTTCCAGAAGGAAAAAAGAACAAGAATGTATTTCATGACACAAAATGTAGAAAATTAAATAGCTGAACAGAAATGCCAGAGTCCCTGAACAGAACCTTTAATATGGTAACGTTAACATTATAACTGTAGTGTTGAAAGTTATTGGGCAGCCTGCAAGCAAGTGGACAAGATCATAACATGTCACACTGACTGAATTCAGTGAAGGAATAAGAAGAAATCCAAAACTAGTAGAGTTGTGTCTTCAGAATGAGATGAGGGCATGAATTACCTCACATTATCATATATCAAAGGGGTAACTACTGTTGACAGGGGAAGAAAGGAAAAGAAACCAAAAGATATTGAAGTGGAAAGGCATCTGCTTATAGTTGTGTGTGTAGAGTGGTAGTGTTTTTTCTTAAATGTCAGTCTGATCACCGCAGACAGTGAGAGAAGAAGAGCAAGTGGCAAAATGAAGACATTATTTGTCTGAATGAGGATTTCAATCAAGACAGGAAAAAATAAATAGAAAAGATAGCATTGAAATTATTATTTGTATTATGTGTAATGTAGTAGAGTTTACAGCCCCATTGTGCCAAATCCTGAACGTGAACAAACATGTCATCTGTCATGAAGAGATTATAACATCAGCAGAAAAGACAGGCCTAACGTGGAATAAAAGTAAAAAGATAAAGAGATACACAAATGACAAAGTGATCTGAACAAAGCTGTAGAAGTCCTGTGTAATCTAATGCTACATTTTGAATCCCAGACCCGCCTGTTACTCTAAAGACAAAGAACAAGGGTTAAAGGGAAATTGTATAGCAGAGATGAACACTTGGTATGCTAGATTTTATGTGCTGTAACTGCATGTGATACTTGCATATTTCTCATATATTCAAAGTTGTTCCTGTAACTTGTATTTCTTCCTTCCATAATGCACTGATAAAATATTTCAGTTCTATGTTATAAATCAGGGTATGTTAGAAGCACTGACATTGCTAAATACTTTCAGACGAGATGTGGAGATTTGTCTTTTTGACTGAATGTGTGGTTATCTTACCTAAAATTAAAAACACGTCTTTTGCACCTGCCTGTTATCAAACACCATATTCCTATGTATTTGACAGGTACTTGTTTTGAACTACTGAGGTTACAGACCATGTTATTGATATCTTTCCTGACGTACACACCACATTTGCTATTTCCATTTCTTCAAATTCTTCTTAAAAAAGTTTTCTTACTACTGCTCCTTCATTCTTTCCAACACGGCTGCCCTTTTCCCTCCATTTCACCAACCTTGCATGACTGTACAAACAGATGCCCATTTACCCAGCTGTTATCCTTAGTTGACCATGAATGTCACTGTCCAGTGCTGAACAGTGTTTAAGCATCTTTTTCTTTGGTGTCATTTATTTGCCTGGATGCAGAACTGACCTGCAGAACTGACCTGTGTACTTTCCAGATGTATCTGGTTGCATAGCAAAGTTTTGGTAGCTGAGGGATTACTGAGGTGGCTTCTATGAAAAGCTCTTAGAAGCCTCCCTTATCTCTGATAGACAAAGCCAGCTGGCTGCAAGGAGGACTCACCACTAGCCAAGGCCAAGCCAATCAGCAGCAGTCATAGCACCTCTGTGATAACATGTGTAAGAAGGGGAAAAAAGGCTGAAGACACAAGAATTTGAAGGAGAGAGAGAACACAGGATGTGAGAGAAACAACCCTGCAGACACCAAGGTCAGTGGAGAAGGAGGGGGAGGAGATGTTCCAGGCACCACAGCAGAGATTCCCATGCTGCAGACCATGGTGAGGCCGGCTGTGACCTGCAACCATGGAGGGTCACAGGGGAGCAGAGACCCACCTGCAGCCCTTGGACCCCATGCCAGAGCAGGTGGAGGCCCAAAGGAGGCTGTGACGCCATGGGCAACCCATGCTGCAGTAGGCTGCTGGCAGGACCTGTTGACCTATGGAGAGGGAAGCCCAGGCTGGAGAAGGTGTGCTGGTGGGACTTGTGACCCCACAGCGACCCTCGCTGGAGTGGGCTGCTCCTGAAGTACTGCTCCCCATGGAGGGGGACACCCACACTGGAGCAATTTCTGAAGAACTGCAGCCTGTGGAAGGAACTCACATTGGAGAAGTTTACAGAGACCTGTCTCCTGTGGGACAGGCTCTATGGTGGAGCAGGGGAAGAGTACGAGGAGTTGTCCCATTGAGTAGCAGAGGTGACATGTGCTGAACTGACCTCAACCCTCATGCCTCACTCCCCTGCAACTCTGAGGTAGAGGAAGTAGAGAAAAGCAGGAGTGAAGCTGGGCCTGGGAATAAGTGAGAGGGAGTGGTGGGAAGGTGTTTTAAGATTTGGATTTAGCTCTCTTTTACTCTGATTTATTTGGTTATAAATTAATTTTTCTCAAGTTGAGTCTTTTTTGCCTATGACAGCAATTGGTGTGTGATCCCTTCCTGTCCTTATCTTGACCCATGAGCCTTTACCATATATTTTTCTCCTGCTCAGCTGAGGAGGTGAGTGATAGAGCTTCTTTAGTGGTCCTCTGGCCTCCAGCCAATGTCAGCCACCACACCACATTTGAAATAACTTGCATTTGGCAGACTTAACTTACAGCTATAGAAAAAAACCCATGTCTGTTCATACTTGTCCACGAAGCCACTTTCGTTTTTTGATGTAATTCAGGTGTACCTGAAGGTCTTTGAGGTGAAAGAAGAAATTTTTTTGTTGGTCAATTTTCTGTGCCAAACTGATTCACTGAATTCCTGACTTAAATTTGTCCTTTTGAAAAATTATTTTGTAAAAAGCTTACTTTATTCAATACATCTGCTTTAATAATCAGGGCATGTTCACCAAATTCTGATCATGCACACTTTTGGTAGAGTCATCTTGGAGGCACTGAAGAACTCGGACAGGCAGCAGATTTTGAAAGCTTAGTATTACAAAAAATAGTGATTGATTGCAATTTGCTGGTTTCAAGAGGTGAGACAGGTTTTTGGTAAATTCACTTTTCTTAAATGGGATTTATACATTGAAGGACCTATTCTGTAGACTGAAGGCTCCTTATTATTATTTTCTACCCTTCAAAACATATGAAGGCAGAAGAAACCAGGGGCAGAGGGGAAATAGTATTCAGAAATGAGCAGAGTAATTTGAGAATGTCGACCATTCCAGTTACATGCACTGCACACGCAAGAGAGAAACTTGAGGATAGATCCAGTACTGAATATCTGGCAAAATATGTGGGCTTTCCTTGCATTTTTTGTAGGAGGACATTGGGAACAATCAAATGAGATATAAACTCTTGCAGTATGCTAATCAGGAGACAGTAGCCTGCCTTTCAGCAGAGAACAGGTAACTCAGTGCTAGCTGGATGAACATACTTGGGGCTCAGGCCATGGGGTGGCCATTCTGCCTATAGGATTTAGAAGGTGGAGGTGGCAAGGGCATCTCCTAGTAGTGGATATCTACAAACATGCTTTGGAAGAAGATGGGTGAGTAATTTTATTGGGGAGGTGAGGGAGAAAACAAAACCCCTAACTTATGTCATGAAGAAGGTGTAATTGTCCAGCCTTCTATGCAATGGTAAGAAAGAAAGAGACACATTTTTAGTTGATTCGCATTGAAACCTCCCAAAGCAACACTGAAGTCATAGACTGAAGACATTTTTCCATATACCCTTCTCAAAAATATGCAGCTGAGACACAAAGAGTACAGCC
>NW_010247989.1:0-36794 GCF_000690775.1 Eurypyga helias
ACAAATATATATGTATATATTTTTTTGTATTTTAATGTTAGAATGACCCCTAGAACAGCTTTGGGCCAGGAAGACTAGCATTCTTCCAAGAAGACTGAGTCAGGCATGGAGCATGCATCTTTTCATAGAAATAGTTTTCATGAGGACGCTGTCATAGATGCTAAAGCACTTTAGGAGTATAGCCACAGTCAGCCTGTGCCAGCTATGTTTAGGGCTATAAAACAGGCCCTGAAAGCATTGTTTAATAACATAAATGTGCACAGAGCTTTCCTGTGAGAACAGCTATAGAGCAGCAGGTGAGACAGTGAAAAGACAAGGTACTCCAAGATCCTCTCTTCCCTCATGCTCATTGCTGCATCTGCATTGAGTCAGCTCTGTTCTTTGTTGATAATAAAAGCTCCATGTTACCTTTATACTGCTGCTTAGACACCTGTGATAGGGAAATTTTAAACAGTAGAAACAGTCTCATATTGTTTAATGTGTAGTGGTTATGATTTTGATTATTCTCTTAAAATAAGCGCTGTCATAATGGTGCATGTAGTAGAAAGTATTAATAGTGTTATTAACAAACTGCTTTAGACCACCTGTATATCTTCAGTTCATGCAATCTGTTTTCTAGACTATTAGAAATTATTGATTTGTTTCAATCAGGATAAAGCATATGTTTCAAGTTTGATAGATTCTACTATAAACAATTTTTATTAAATGTCACAGGAGGAGTTATTGCTTTGTCTGGGTCTGCTTGTGTTATGCTTTGCAGGAATATATCAGATCACTGAGAAACACTGGATAAGAGTTATTGCCATAGATGACATTTTCTAGGAAACTAAACTGAGTCCTGATTGAAGAGTTCTTGAGCCTCATTCTGTAAGCTCTCTGCATTTTGAGCAGGTCTGTAACACTACATGGGAAGGGTGCAGGGAGAATAGTTGTTTTTTGGAGGGATACTTGATAGGGAAATAAAATATAAGACTGCATATCAAACCAGGAACTGTTAATGTAATGCTGTATGATGTGTGGTAATATGGTAAGATAGATAGCATAAATGAGACTTCTGACTAACTAGAAGTATATCAAGTGGACTTTCAACAGCACTTTATCGTGGTCATTTAGTACATGTAATATCCTGAAAAACAGGAAGGTGGTCAGTGTAAAAGCATTATTTAAATAAAAGTCTATGGACAGGATAAATTCCACTTGTGTGGTTTAACTTCAGTTACAGGAGAAGTAATAAATATTATTTTAAACATCCAATGGGTGGACATTTTGAAATCTGTATCTTGATAAAAAAAAAACTAAAACATTTTTATTACCGAAAGGTATTTCTCACTAACACACCAATGCAAGTTGCTATCAAGACAGAACCAGGAAAAAAAAGTACACCATAAACCAGTGAGTATTATAATAAAGCACTTGGCAACATTTCCATGTCCAAAGCTTTAACCTGTGAGCAGCACAATTCTTGATACACAGAACATAAAGGAGGCTTAATAATGCTTTGAATAGCAGCCCCTCTGTTGAGGAATAAAGGTAACAAATAGTCATTAAGAATGGATTTGCTTTAGATTTTAAATAGGTTACTAATCATAGACTATAAATAAAAAGATGAAAATAAATCCAAACCCCCTAAAACAAAGTGTTAAAAATTAAACAGGGATAAATTCATGGTTGTGAAACAAATATGAAATGTGACCAAATTCCAAGTCCTTATTACTTTTAAGTATTTATGCTAAATAGAGTATATTTTTTTTTTTCTTTAATCTAACTAACAAAAAATGTGATCCACTGCATGGAAATATATAGCTCCTACAGAAAGAGAGAATCACACTGCAGAAGCATGTTAATGGAATATAAAAGTTTAAGTATTTATAGCTGATACCTAGGTAAGAACTGCACTGTTTGTGAAGCAAAATAGGTATCCTATGCTACACACATTTTGAGGTGAAGCAGCTTGTTGTGTCATGATCAACCTGTGAATAAATTAAAACCAAGACTATCCCAAAGATGGTTTTATATGGAAGGGATAGGTGTGAAATATATATATGTAAAATTGTTCTAGAAAAAATTGAATGTTTTTGAGTTTACCTCAAAGAACATTTAAGAACTTGAGGGGATCAAATGTCTGGGAACATATGTTTTATTACTTATTAATTCAAATTAATCATAAAACCAATAGGTGCTAGGAAATAAGAAAACTGATATTTGTATTCAGAACCATATATTCACTTTAAGAAATTTTGCCTCAGTTGATGGAATCCTTAGTTTTTCACTATTGCATTGAACAGATTCTTCAGCATGCTAGAGAGGAAACCTGAATTCCAGATTATAATTCCTTAAGTCAAAAAAACCCAGCTAAGTAATTCCCACCTGAAATTTTAATGTCTGATCCCTTCAAGTAATGGAGAGTGACAATATGTATTTTTGTCATTGACTGTTTGCCAATAATGAATACAGCAGTCAAAATTGTTCCATTCAGTGTTCTAGTTTGGCTTTTTACCAGAAGTGGCTAAACAAGAAGATTTTAATTTTAAATGGATTGAAATAAATTAATAAACCATTTTAATATATCAAAACCACATTATTAACTGGCAGTGACCTGCACACTGGAGATCATTATCATTACACATAAACCACAGTGCTAGACACTTACAAAATACTAACTTATATGCCAAGAGATGTTTAAACACCCCTCGACAACTAATCCCCAGAAGTGCCCATCCTGCTCCCCCTTTGGACTATATGCACTCCTGCAAAGGTCAAGATGGTTACACATGCAGATGTGCACACACATGCAGATGCACACACGCATGTCTGCTCTGGCTGACCTTGGAAGCGGTTTGTGGCCACTGTGGGGACCACGTTCTGTTACATGTTCTCTCTCCCCTCTGGTACAAATCTTCATGCTGTTTCTGTATTTTTCAAGCTTGTATTTTCTTAGTTTTAAAAATCCCTTTGTAATTCCCTGGTTACTCTCTAATCCAGTTTTGGGTGTCGTTCCCTTTAAAATGATCATTTTTGTTCAAACAACTCCTTAGAAAGTTATGAGTGTCCCAGCCCTACTCACTGGCTGCACTGATATTCCCATCTTAACAGCTGCAGTTATCCAAGACCTTTCACTAAAGATGGGCCATTCCAGTATTCCCACAATAATTTACATGCACAATGAGGTATGTACTGATAGGAAATAAAAAAATATGGTTTGTTTTTTTTTTTAAAGAATTTTCAGGGCTCAACTCTGCTCCTTAAGTCATACAACTGTATTTTCTCCATAATTATTTACTCTGAAGCAGTTAGAGGTAAGATCTCTGTTGGAACTGGCTTTGTCACTACAGAGATCTCAACAGCGAGCAGTCTCTTTCTTCTTCCATTTTTTTCTTTTTTTTTTATCCTGGAATATCTGCAATACTACCCTTGATCTTCCATTTGCTCCCATCATTTCATTCTCTGTAGTAAGGTTTCAGACCATTTTAGAAAATAGTTGCTAATGGATATTAGGATCTTTGACACCATGGGGGTTTTTGAACCTTTAAAGCATGATGAAAAGAAAAAATTCTGTGTTTACTAGTGGATTTATTTTATTAACGACATAAACAAAAAAAAAAAATGTCTGGAAGTATGGAGCAGGCAACCTTTAATTTCTGTTTGATTATATTTTTAGATTAAAATAGAAAACCAGAAAGCATTTAGCAGATAAAGACAAATATTGGCAAGATGAGTGGCATATTTCATGTCATCATTTTATATTAATAGTATGTTCTGAAAAAATAAATACTTCAATAGGTATGCAAAGCTACAGAAAATAATACTTATGTATTCTACTCACTTCTGCTTGCCCGAATCATGTTTTCATGATTACATCCTAAGCCTTCACAAGGGAAGAAATATCAAGGAGTAGGCAATTTCATTACCCTATCTCGAAAGTCAGAAATCCAATAGCATATTACAAAAGTGGGCTCAGAGGAAGAAGCTAATTCTGCACCCTAGAGTAGATATCCAAACCACTGCTACTGAGAACAACATTAAGCTCAAAATAGCTTCTGACCAGGATATTAGAAAGCCAAAATAAACTAAATCAAACCAACAAGAACAACAAAATATAACCTTTTCTATAAAGCTAGTGTTTTACAATACACTGGTAGGTTTTTTATAGTTACATGAGTTATAGGAAAAGTATCTTTTTTTTTTTTAATTTATCATAGGATATCAGTTGTCAAAACACAGAGGGTTTTTTTTAAATAATTTTGAGAATATTTATTAATCCTAAAGTGTACTGATATTTCAAGACAAAAATGTCTAATCACAAAGTCATTAATGAAAATGAAGTGTAAATAAATCTTAAATATAAATCTTAAGTTTAAATGAGCATTTTAAACATACTGGAGTTTGTACTGGTTTTGGCTGGGATAGAGTTAATTTTCTTAATAGTAGCTCTTATGGGGCTGTTTGGGATTTGTGCTGTGATGACACAGGAAGGTTTTAGTTACTGCTGAGCAGTGCTTACGCAGAGTCAAGGTCTTTTCTGCTCCTCACACCATCCCACCAGCGAGTAGGCTGCACAGGAATTTGTGAGGGGACACAGCTGGGACAAATGACCCTGACTAACCAAAGGGTTATTCTGTACCATATGATGTCATGCTCAGCCTATTAAGATAGGAGAAGAAGGAGAAAGAGGGGGGGAGGTTCAGAGTGATGGTGTTTGTCATCTCAGGTAACAGCTACACATGATGGAGTCCTGATTTTCTGGAGATGGCTGAGCACCTGCCTGCTGATGGGAAGAGATTAATAAATTCCTTATTTTGCTTTGGCCTTTCATAGAGCTTTTTCTTTATCTATTAAGCTGTCTTTGTCTCAACACATGAGTTTTCTCACTTCTACTCTTCTGATTCTCTTTCCCATCCTGCTGCAATGGTAGTGAGTGAGGGGCTGTATGGGGCTTAGGGACTTAGCTGCTGGCAGGGTTTAAACCACAACAGATTTCAAGTCTCATTTTCTATGAAAAATATTTTCCTCTTAATCAGACAACTTTATATTTAAAGAAAAAGAAAAAGGCTGATACGGTCATACAAATATTAAAAATACTTTAAAAGTTTTTATATGAAGATAAAGCATACCCTTAGGTGTTCATACCCTTATATGAATATGTAAGTGTAGTATGTCTCTGATATTTTTCCAAGGAGAAACTGAACTTAAAGATTTCAATGACATCACTTCAAACAGTCTGTTATACTTCTCAATGTTCCTATAATAATTAGAATTAAAAAAAATCTCCTTTTATTTAAGGTAATAAAATATATTTAATTAGCTGTCATAGAAGTGTGGGCTAAGCATATAATACACTGTTTTCTAAAGACACATTGTGTTATATTTTATATAATTAGGGACTCCTGTTGAACTATTGTTTAAATTCGCTAAAACTAAGAGTAAGCAGGAACTTTCATTTTAACTAGATATAGCTGTGTGTGCATGAATATTTGAAAGAGGGACTTCATATATACACATCAATTTATTGCAATTTTATTTATTATAGAGAATAATGTGTTGAGAACTTTTAGAGCATAATTAATAATCTCAGTTTTGAGGAACCTGTAGCTGAAGAATTTCATGCTCTGACAGTATTCCCACTAATAGTCAGATATTCTTGTACTCTTCCACTGCTGTTGAAGGACAAGGATAGCAATCACACTGTTGGAGTATCTTAGGTTAGAATTCAGGCCTGATGCCAAACTTTCTGATTCTGTGATTCATCCACATGTCTAGTGCTCCCAAGTTATTACTCATCTTGCCTCATATTAGATGGCTGTCAATTTAGACCTCTAATCTTCTACTTCTAATCCTGTCTTCTAGTGTCTTTTTTTAATAAATGGAGAAGGCTTCTCCAGACAGTAAATCATAAAAGCCTTTTTCAGAAGTGTGTTTTAGAATGAGTTGATTTACCCTTTGAGAGTGTCTTTTTTCCTCCCTATTACTATAAAAGTAACCTGGGGTGGCCCATTTAAAACACTGACTTTTATGACTGAAGTTATGTGAGATGAATCATTTCCCACACATTTAGGCATAATTCAGGGGGATTTGTGGACCATAGGAGGTACATGTGACCAGTGCATGTGAGAGTATGGGACCTGTTGCCTATTTCAATGACCCTGAGATAGAATTACACAGTACAAAACAATTTTTCTGTGAATATTGATGGCAGAGGTAACCAGCTTTCAGTGGATGATGAACAGCCTTGTAATGCTTTCTCTATATACAATTAATCAGCCCACAATTATGTATTACCTAGCAGGTATGGTAAATGATTGGGAGCAGCCTTACTTACAGTCTAAGAATTAATAGACTCACTGGCATGATAATCTCTGCTGTCCAGTGATTGCCTGTCATCAGGTAGAGAAGTCTTAATCTTAATTTCTCCTCCACAATGGAGGGTTGGGAATTCCGCCAGGGGTGGGCTCGCTTTCTCTCTCTTTCTTCCTCTCTCTCCAGCCCTGACTCTTGGTGAATTGGTGGGTGGTGAGCAGCTGTACAATTTGTTTTCTTTTCCATTCTTTTCATTACAGATTTTTATTTTTGTTAATATTATTGGTATAGTTATTTAATTTCATTTATATTCAATTATTAAATCATATTCTTCTCAACCCACAAGTTTCCTTGTATTTTCCTCCATTTCTTTACTGGAGGAGAGGGGGAGCTAAGCAAGAAACTGTGTGGTATGTAGTTGTTGGCTGGAATCAAACCATGACCCATACAATTCTTATTCATAAAATCAGGACTTGGGTCAAAGATAGATGAACCTTATAAAGCTGATCCATAGGTTACAGCTTCATGGATAGTCAGGTTTGCATTGTAGAAGGGCTATTGGCTGACCTTGTAGGGCTTTCGGTAAAAAGCAACAGAAGTGACTCTCCCCGTTCCCACCAGTGATTACATTTTCACTTATTATTTGCTAAGGGTATTATTTACTTTGATATCAGATACTTTAGCTACAGTCACATCAATCAGAATGAAGTTGTTATCAAAATTTGTTGCAAAATATCAGATTTTGTGTTATCTTACTGAACTTACTGTCCTCTTTCAAATTAACATTTTAACTAGTTTATTAATCACAACATTTCTAACAAACAGCCCAACAAATACAGCTAATTTATATTTCAGGGTAACTCAGCAGATTCTACATTTCTAACATCTCTACAATGTAATATACTTTTGTATGTACTTGTACATACTTGTTCATAATGTATGTATACATCCTGAGGCTGTTTTTCCTGTTTGCCTTTCTGAAGGATGAGATTAAAGTCCATACTATTCATATTGAAAGAAGCTGAAGTAAAATGTGGAAAAGTTAAGGTAATATATGAAAGAGAAACCCCAAACATAACTAGAACTGTATTTGCACAACTTTATTTACAGAAATAGCTCTATGAAGTCTCCTGTGAATATAGCGAATCAGATTCTGGTATTGTTTTAAAATTTTGAATAACTTAGCAAGGCTGTTCCTTATAGCAGAAATTCATATGAGAATCAGTCTTCTATTAAAAATAAAAATAATTAAAAAAAAAACCAAAACACCAAGCTGTTTTTGTTATCTTTACATTTGAAATTTTGCCAATAGTAAAAAAATGTGGGAAAATGTGACTCTTCAGTGACAGGTAACTGCAATAATGCATGGCTATCAGAGACAGAGTTAAACCGTAATTTGGGCTTTGCTACTGAAACTGCAGCAGTTTAACATTCAAGACAAGCGAAATTACAAGAGGCAGAGCAAATCACACACATAGTCATACCTACCTTTAGTAAATTCTGAAACTGTTCAAACCACAGCACTGACAAGAGAATCTTCTGTTTTTGGATGAAAAATAAAGCTTTTGGAATAACTGTCATATAATAATGATTACATTTTTTACTTGATATATTTTAAAGCAATATCTAATGTCTAAAATAATGGAAAATACAGGGGTGGGGGGAGGAAGGAGGGGATGCAAGTTTGTCGACAATGTTATTTCATCCAATGGGAGTAAACAATATGCAGATTCCTTGAAAAGACTAGTAATTAACTTTTCTCCCAGTGTCTGATACTTATATTTTGGAATACCCACGAATAAAAACTAAGCACCTCATTGTTGAATGACTGCAATTCAAACTCTTTCTTAAAATTACTGCTTTGCGAGGTTTGTTTATATATATCAAGTATGTGTCTGCAACAGATAGAAAATAGAAAAAGATAAGCTTTCTGAAAAGGAGAGTTTAGCTTCTATATATTCTTTCTGCATTTATCATTTGATGAACATTACAGAAAAGGCAAAAAGTATATATGTAAGAAATCTTTTTATTTTTCTTACTCTTCCATTAATTCCTTCTTACCATATCCAGAGAGAAACCTGTCTGACACCCTACAAGGAACTGGGGGATGGGGAAATCAGTTATTTGTATTTTTAATGGAGTATTTACAGTATTTTACATTTTTGCTGCATGTCTTGAGCTAGGCAAACACCAAGTACATCTGTATAAATACATGGGAAGCCAAGTGCTATATAAGTCCCTCATGCTTCATGAGTTCTAAACTGAAAAGACAAACAAGAAGAAAAATATTAAAAATATATAGTATCTGAACAAATATATATCTAATGTTGTGTATTTAATTTGCCCAATTTCACCCCATGTTATAGTTTTGGTCTTTCTAATTTCCTTACTTCTACCTAATCTGTAACTTCTGTCCACCTTCCACAGCACAAACATTATCCTCTTCATGCCTTCAGTACTCTACCAAAGCTTATGAAATCTAGGTCTGTTATTTCTAATAGACAGAGATCCACATGTTGAAGGGTGCCCTGGGTTGGGCTTCAGTGGCTGGATAGGTGGAAACCTGGACCTGATGTTTTTGGGATTCAGCACCTCTTGTAACATCCTTCACAGGAACTGACCAAGCAACAGACAAGGAGCTTTAGGAAATGCAAACACCTGAGCTCAGCAATAAGTTCATTGATGGAGAGGAAATAACTAACACAGACATTTTTCTGAAGTGCCTTATTCTAAGAATTGAACACCTCTTGACAGTAATACCTTTTCTCTTTTATCCATGACATAGCAAATTTTGATGCCTGCTACTGATATTCTTAATATTTCTTCAAACTGTTCCTGTTTCACAGATGCTTGAAAATGGTGCTGAACTGCAGAGAAGGTATGGTGGATGTTTAGAGATATATGCATGATTATTTTTTTTAAATAATATAATGCGCTCGGACACTTTCTGCGATGGAATGACAATTAATATAGAGTTTCAGTTGCAAAAGTCATTAATTTTTTTAAGTTAAATTATAAACCAGCATTAGTCAGCAGCAAAACTCAGCCGCTGCTCTCTCTGAGTTATGAGCTATTCAGGTACTTTAAATGATGGAGCAAATACACATCTAGAAAACTTCAGGCATAAGACTGTATTACATAACTATGATGTTGATAATATTCCTTGAATGAAACGGAAAGACTGATTCTGGATCCATTTTACAGCCAGTGACAAAAAATAGTGACAAAAACAGTGACAAAAATATTTTCCTAGATATAAATGTTAAACATGAACTCATAAACTCTTATTCTCTACTATGTCTCATATCCTATGTGATTTTTTTTTTTCTTATGTAAAGCTGAATGGCAAAAGTAAAATTAAATGGCTGTGAAGATCCCTAACCAATTGGTTTAATATTTTCCAATATGCTAGGCTACCATCAGATTCTGTCTACTCCTATATAATGAGTACCTAGCATGTATGAAAATCAGATTACTTCATTAGGTATATGAATAAGAATATAAGATCCTAATTCTGACATTTTCTAAAAAGAAATGTTAACTGGTTTGGTTAGTCACATTTGAATGGAGTGCTTTTCACAGACAAATTTTAGACAGACAATTCTAAAAGTTTATTGATTGGTGTAGATTAAAACACTCGGGTCAGTATTCCATTGATGTGTTTTGCATGCAGAATGGAATGAGAGACACAGAACCTGTCAAAGTAAAATTTGGTCAGGATAAATGCACCTCAGGCATGAATTTTAGAATCGTGTGATTTTGTGGTGTAAAGGACAAGAAGAGTTTCAATATTAGGGAAATACTTATTGATGAAATATTGTCAGAAATGCAGATTCTAGTTTTGCTGCATAAAGGAAAAAAATTGAATAAGGTTACTTGTAATTCACTTTTATATACAATAATATGAAAGAACACATGCAGCAAGCTAGAATCAAAAATAATCTAAGACTCAGACAAAGAGAAGTATTTGAAGAGGTTTGTAGAAGTATACATGTACAGAGAGCAAGAAAGATTTGGTAACTTTTAAACTTTTTATCTCAATTATGTACAGGCTAGACTTCCTTTCTCTGTTTTTATTATCTTCTATCTTTTACCCTTTCATTACATTCTTATCTATTTTAAATTTTCTTCTCTTGCATCTGCTGCAGACCTGCATCCCTGAAGTTCTTTCCTCTGGTCAAGTGTAGGCACACACCTGATTATAATGCAATGATGGATTTTAATTACCTTCCCTTCTGTCCCTCAAGCCATGGTCCAAAGGTGACTATTACTGATGTGGGAGGTCTTACCTGGGGACAGATGCCTTGGAAAACAGAGACAATTTCCTTTCTTAACAGCTTACTGTGCATGCTGTGAATTCCCTGGGCTCATTTGGCTTCCAGAAATGAACATCTTAACACAACAGAGAAATTTCTGTTACAAAAACTTGGTTGAGTTTCACACTGTGACTTTCAAAAATAAAATTTGCTTTTATCTGTTGGAAACTAAAAAATAAACCCTGGAAATTGAAATATAACAAAAGTAAATATAATACTTTTCCAGTAAGCTAGCTAAGTAAACATCTCACAGGTTTTCTCTGTTGAGAATTCATTTTAGACTTCTGAGGAAAGTTTCTTACCAAAATAGTATCTTCGTGCTTTGTTGGTATCTTTGATGTGTTTCATTCATTTAGAGAGAAAACAACAGAAAATTGAACTTATAAATGAATACTTAGCAAGCTAAATGTGTGGGATTTATACTCTGTAGCACATCCGTATTTCAACAGATGAAAGTGGCTAATGAGCAGTTCATTAAATCCTTAGAGCCACCTTTAGGATTAGAATAGTCACATGTTTAATCCAATAAATAGTTTACTGTGTAACAGGCCCAGATGACTCAGAAGAAAATATTTACCAAAAAACATGCAGTTATGAAGGAACATGCTTGCAGGGAAAGTTTCCTGATTCTGTCAATTAATGGTTTGTTCATACCTTGAAGTTTTAAGAATTAACATCCACTACAAGAAGGGGTGGTTTTTATGAGTCTTCACTTTTAAAAATCTGGAATAAAATTATCACATGGGGTCATTTTCTTTCTCCTTATTAAGAATGATTCTGATGTTCCAAATGGAGGGTATATTAGAAGGCTTCCCATAATTTCCTTTATGAGCAGAGACTTCAGCTAGAGGTAAGGTATTTGGCATGGACTAATTTAAATATGCCTGAAAATTTACTGGACCATTCACAAAACATTAGAAATATTATTATTCTATTTTTTATTTATTTATTAATAAATACTAGGAAATGTCTATGATAGGAACATTTAAACAAAAGATTTTTCTATCTTTTTGTTTATTGTATTGATTGGTATTTTCTGAAGATATCAAAATAATTTCAGCTTCTTACTAATTAAAATTCTACCTTTTACTTACTGTATATACAAATGTTTCATTTAAAGTATTTGTAAAAATACATGTTTTAAGAAGTCAGTTCAGTTCTGAGCTTTTGTTGTAAAATAAAAAAATATCCCTTAAAAATACATTTTAAAATAAAACTGAAGAAGCCATTAGTATAATAAAGAACAAAAAATATATACAGAATTACAAGATAAAGCTGACATTATTATGAATTACGACATAGTTATTGCTTCCTGACAACTAGAATTTGCCTTATGAGCTGAGGAAACCTACTTTAAATCATTTTGTACTGTCCTATTCTTTCTCAAAATCAGGTTGTGCTCTCTGAGCTACTCTGAAAAAAAAAAAAAACAAAACAAACCAACAACCAACCAAAAAAAAAAACCCAACCAAACAAACAAAAACCTCAGAAATTTTATGTTCTTATTTATATTATGGGAGCAGAGGAACAGAGGTGTCTGCAGGACAGCTCCAGAACATTACCTTTTCTGGAAACCGGTATTTCAATGTGCTCCTCATTTTCTTACCAGGAAATGAAATTGTGCTAGAACTATACTATTCTGAAAAATACCCCTTTATGGGGTCCCACAGAATGGAGCAATCTGTGTATCCATCCTCAGACTGAAACAACATGCACACTTATAGCTGGGTCACTTCCACCTCCAGAGGATAACTGTATAACGCTATAATGTGCCCTGTGAATATTCACATCTCTATGTTACAAATGTCTTTCTTATAGAAACTTGATTTTCCAATAGATTTCAGTTTTGAATAACTGATTTAATTATGCTGCTATTCTCACTTTCAAGTTGCCGCTTCACTAAATCCAGTTATCCTGTCCCACACGGCAGTTTAACAAAACATCTTTAGTAGATTAGCTGGGATCAAAGAGGAGAAAATACTCTAAGTATGGCATTTTCAGAACACAGGTTGATTTCCCCTAGAGCAAACATATGCCTGATTTCCCCAAAGACTTTTGAGTGTCACCTGAATGATCCACTTCAAAGGGTTGATTTGTTTTTAAGTTGTGTGTGGTTCTATTTATGGTCATTGGAAGGGACATCAAGATTTTTGAAGCCATTTTCTCACCATAGGGAAAACACCTAGCAGTCTTTTTAGGAATTTACATCCCTTTGTCATGGTGAGAGAAGGCTGTATCTTTTTTCCCCAATATGTTGATTTTTTTCAAAATTAGAGATTCTTGCCATTCATAATTCTACTTCAGAATCCAATCTTGAACTATCTATGTTACATCCAAAGTAAACTCCTTCTGTAGAGATTTCAGTTTTATTGCTTTTGAATGCCGCAATATGATACACTGAATATCTGTATATGCAGTACCAAGGAAAGGAAAGTCTTACAAAGTCAGAGCCACCCGAACACCATATCCCACAATCGCTTTTGTGATCATAAATTCATTTTGTGTAAAATGCCCCTTAACAATTACATTCTTTCTCATGAGCAAATGATACATATATATCCATGTCTTATGTCATTATAAATGTCTATAATTGATACAGAATAAATGTAATAAAATTAATGGATGAATTTATAGATAAAAGGAAAATGACATAGATGCAAAATGCTACAGATAAATGAGATTATAAATTTATAAAAAGGTTTAATCACAAATATAAAGTGTAAGGCTTGATTAAACTGTTCTTTACAGTTAGGCAGCTTGTATAATGTTCTGGATATTGTTGCTCTTACGATGTAGGGAATTTCTTGCCCTTAGCAAAATAAACAAACCTTGTGATTAAGCCTAGAAAAGTAATATGACCAAAAAAACCAAAATCCTTAACCACTATTTTCCTCCAACCTAAACAAATTGTATTTTTCCTATTGAAGTTTGCATCTCTAATTTTTGTTTCAACATATATATTCTTTGTAAATATTTAATGTACAAACTGGAATAAGTTTGCTATGTTATTGTTAATAGAGTTTCTGTATGGTAAGGAAATAACAAATACATGAAGTACAAGATTTTTTTATTGTACTATTAAAAAAATGTATTTTCATTGTTTGATGAGGAATGTCTCTTTCATATGCTATGAAACATCACAAAGAAAAATGTATTCCATCTTAACTGTTTATAAAAGGAAGTCAGATGAATAATCTGATATTTCTATAAGACTAAATTGTTATTTATGAATCACCCAATGTGTAAAGTGGTAAGAAATTTTGGTTTATGTTTTTCCTACTTTTTGATTTTTTGAGAAAGTTTCCAAATTTTTAATTTTATAATAATCTTCCATTCCCCCTGAAGTGTGATAGGCCTTGCATCATAGGAATGCTAAGAGCTGCTAAATAGCACTAAAATATGGATTTCACTCTACACCAAAAAATGCTCTACTTATGTGCTTAGATATTCAACAGGCTTCAGTAAACACTACTCTAAGCCAGTCTGCTTACAGAACTGAATACTTGTAAAATCATGTGATAGTTTTTGCTTTGTTATCATATCATTGTTGTAGTTACAACTACATGAAAATTAAAAAATATAGAGACAGCTCTAATTCAATCAGTTGTTCCTAGTTTTAATACTGTACTGAATATCTTATTGGTTAATGTCCAGTGTTTTTTGTGGAACTTTTATGTAACATAGCTATTTATTCAGAGATTCCTGTCGGGCTTGTATAGAATGTACCTTACTAACTTTTTTAACGGTACATCCTTCTACAAAATATCAAGCCATTTCATTTCTGGTACTAATGGTCATAATGGCATTTTATTAATTTCACTTGTCTCATGGTGATAGTCTTTAAGCATATTCTAGAACAAAGCCTGAAAAGTGAGTCATATTCCCCTTGTTAAGGTGCTTCTTCAAAGACTTTGATGCAAATTCAGACAGTGTCATCCTTTCAATGATTTATGTCAAGGTTTTGCTGAAGTTCAGGAATGAGCTGTATGTCTAAAAGATGTAAAGTTTAATGAAGGACTATGTATTGCAAGTAAGAGCATCAAGTATGAAGGATTAGAAGACAGTGCTTCTTGATAAGTGTATTTTCATCTGTCAGGGTAAAAGGGAAAGGTTAATGCCTTTGACTTTGCTAATAGGCTTTCTTTATTAAGTGTATGACCTACGTTAGTTATATGGGAAAATCAAGGGAAATTTGTTTTGGGATTTATTAACAAGCTGGCTTTATTTGGTTTTATTTTTTTTCTTCCTTTTATACTTTTACTACAGCCTTACAGTTTTAAAAAATAATATCAAGATTCATCGCATTCATAAGGACAATACAGACCTCAAGTTTTGTTGCTGTATGGCCAAAGGAAAAAGATCCATTTATCCAGTGGTGGTAAAGTGCATGTGTTTTCATTTCAATTACATTATAACATGGCTGTAGGACTCAGGAGGAGATAACTCAGTGATCCTTGTATTTGCTTTGCTGATCACAAATTTTTTGAGCATTCCTGAACTTCTTTACAGGTTTGATAAGTAGCTCACAAGGCCTATGGCATAGCATTGGATTTGTTTGCTAGGAAAGGTCTTTATTCCTCTCCATCTTGGAGAAGTGTCTGTTGCTTTTTTGTGGCACACAGCAGACACTGAGCAGAACTTTATTCCTATTAATCTATCATTTACAGCAATTGCCTAACACCTGTCTTGGCTTATCACTTTTACATTTTCCATTATATTCTGCATTGAAAGGGAATGTCCAATAACTCTATTGAATTCAAATTTACTGCTTTTATGTTGGAAATCAAGCCCTACTTCCTCTTATTAATTCCTGTTGTGCTTTAATCCCAGCCAGTAACTAAGCAGCACACAGCCACTCACTCACTTCCCTCTTCCTCCAGTGGAGAAGAATAACCTGAGGAAAAGACAAGAAAACTAGTGGATTAAGAACAATTTAATAATTGAATATAAATTAATAAAATAGTGATACTACTAATACTAACAATACTAGTAATACTAGTTACAGTATCGCAATATTAGTATATTATGTTATATATTAGTATATTATATTAGCATTAAGAAGAAGGGAAATATAACTTGTAGGGAAGACAGAGAAAAAAAGTTTCTGTGCAAAGTTTATGGAATACCTACTGTGTACCTATTGAGGTATCATTGTTTTGGGATCAGATTACATGTTACAACTCACAGTGAACTTTTTTTCCCCAGATGTCAAGATGAAAACATAGGTATATAACTAGATTGCTTTTTAAAATTACTCTAGACAAGGTAATTAGGAGTATTAGGCCTATAATTGTGAATCATGTTAGTCTCTGATTTACTCTCATGCTACGAATGTTCATACTTTTGAGTTAACTGTGCCTGCAATATTACCCTAAATATTTCTAAACCTTAAAAAGTGTATTTATAAAGTTGTTCCAAAGCCTCCCTTCAGGTTGTTTTTTTGGGTGTTGTTTGTTTGTTTGTTTTCCCTCTGTCTTCTGTGCATGCTTTTTTTCTTCTAATTTTCATTCCATATGTTTTCCTGACACTGACTGTTTCTAAGGGAACTGGAGACCACGGAATGGAATTTTTTCCCCAATTTGTTATGTTCACCTAGGAGACAAAAAACCCAAACTTAAATTACAATGTTTTTGTAAAATTAAAAACCATTATTTTCTGTACCTCTAGTAATGTATCATCAGAAACTGTGTACAGTATTTGTAACATGATAGAAAAGATAATTTTGCATCCTGACAACTCATTAAAATTTTTAAATTGACTGAAACAGCATTTTTTGTGAGCTTTAAAAAAGTCATTTCTTGTAATTCAGAGCAAAATTAGACATTTAATGTGACAAAATCAATGTTATCTGTGGTTGTGAATTCCCAAGATAGAATGCTGAGCAGCTAAACAAAAACTGTTCTGCCAATCTGATTGGCACCTGTCATCTGTTTCTCAAGGGACATTTTCAGCATAACTTATCAAGAAGATACATCATTTCAGGATATTTAGTATCTTTTGAAAGCTGTCATTATTGAATCAACTAACATCTTGTTTCTCATGGAAACCTAATTAGTGTCCTTATTTAAAAACTCAAGCATTAACTTAAAATAAGACACCATTGAAAACCAGAATAGTTTTGATGAAGCCAGCCAATGGAAGTTGAAATAACCATCAGGAATAATTTAATTACATATAAAACTGAAATCAATAAACTGAAGTTTGCTAGAAGCTAAATAAATTACACGAGAAATGTCTTTATTAAAAATTAATTTATAAAATTAACAAAATACATTTTGAGGTAGAAATAACGATCACTGGTTCTTTCTGAGTAGATTTACAATTCTTATTTTACACTGTAAATAGTTAATAGTCTGGCAACATGAACAGGATTTTTATTGTACAAAAAGACTGCTTAGATTTAAATCAATTTGTAATTACTAAATACTAAACTGTATACAGGATGAAGTTAAGAACAGAACTTGATCTTATCATTTTCATAATAATCATGTGCAACTGGGACCATGAATCTGTCAGGCTATGTTTTAAAAAGTAGCTATGACTATAGCCTTTATAGGTTATTTTCTTTAGACTTCATGAAAGGTGTGCTCACTGACCTCTCTGCCAGTCCTTCAGCATTATAAATTCACCATTATGATAGATTCTTTGTACCATGTATGTTTACGTGTGCATACGCATATGTTTTCAATAAAGGAGACAATACTAAGTAAACTGCTGACACAATTTCAAAATTAAGGTTAAAAATTAATCTGAAGGAAAACGAAAGTTAAAAAAATAAACCAACAAGGCTTCATGCTATTAAAACATCTAACTTCACACATGGGATTTTGATCATAGAGTGGCTAAAAAGTGAAAATAATAAGCAATAATATTCAGATTTGGTTTTCAAGAAAGTTTTGCGGGTGCTGGCATGTCCCAATGGATCTCTTTTTCCTATAAACCTCGAGGAACTGGATGGTCTTGTTAACTAAATATTATTTCTGCTATTTCTTAATGCTCTGTTGTTCATACTTAATGGAAATTATACCAATGCAGAACATCTGAAGGATCCATATTCCAAACCCAAGATATTAACAAAATCTGTTGCTCCTGAAGACCTTCCCCATGGTTCTGTCCTGCTGAAAAAAAAAGTATTTTGTCACAAATAACCAAGGTTCTTTGAGATGTCATAGAAGACTTCATAATGTTGTAGTTTTATTGAGATTGGTTTGGGAGGACCTCGTATATATAAGGTTCATTTAAAATTTTTAAGGGATATAAAAGAGAAAAAACGTTAAAAATAGGAGCCAGAAGTGAACATTTTTCCAATTCAGTATCCAACATTTTTATGTAGAGTCACATCTTTCCTTTCTCTTCTTCTAGTTCTAAGAAACTTTAATTCATTTTCTACACATCAAGATGGTTTTGTATTAAAATACGTTGTAGCTGGCAGATTAGGGCAAGTAAGCATGGAATAGATTTGTATTCCACAGACTGGGCATCCTTTGAACCAAAGGATTCTCTCTCTAGACTTCCCTAACTAGCAAATAATAGTAGCAACTATTGGTAGTAGGCTAGTAGGACTACACATTTCAGAAAATGCTTCTATAGTATTTTGTGTTTGATACCCAGTCAGTGTAAGTTCCTATTAGAGTAGGATGAAACATTACTATTATCATCTTAAAGATAATTATGTACCTTACTCATTGCAATTGTTGAAGTTAATGAAGAAACATGATATGCACTGAACATAATTGTCTTTCCAGTCCATTGTAAAGCAATTTATATAGCTTGTTGATAAGATAGTACCTTACTGATGGGTGGTTTTGATCTTCAGAAGAGGAATGAAAAGTTATTAAATCTCTTCAAAAGAGATATAGTCACTTTTCTGGTCACACCCTAAAAGACAAAACTAGAGGTGTTCAGAGAATTCCACTAATACTGAATAGGAGTATCTAGAGACAATTCAGATTTAAAATTGACTTAAGTGTATCATACTTAAGATGCAGGATGAGGATCTGGGAGTTTGGGGGTTAGTATAAGTAAATCTTAAAAGGTGTGCTGTAAATATTTAAGATTTGCATTCTGATATTCCTCATGTCAGTGAATTAAACTTTTCCTAAAATACAGTGTGTGACCTCTCACTAAGGGAGTACTGTTCAAAAGGAATATAGATGACAGAATTTAGCAAATAGAAATTCCCATAAGCTATTCATTGCTTTTTTTAAATAGCAGATAGAATGAAAACAAACCAAGTATTTTTGCTTCTGTTTGTGTTTCCAAGGCTTTCTGGAGTTTTCTGGGTTGATTAAATTTTTTTAACAGCTTTTTGGTAAGTCCATTCAATCCAGGTTTTAAAAAGTGAATCACCAAATGAGAATACTTGTCACTAGAAGAATAAAAAGCTTTGCATTAGATAACCCTCCTGCTTGCTTCAGAGGCTTTTGGAGAGGATTTGCTCTTCCTTTTCTAAACACATTAGTCATAGATCACTTAGCATAATTTTTTTTTTTTTTTTTTTTTTTACTATGGTGTGTCAAGAAGTGTAAAGTGTTTGTACAATGCCCTTAATATTATGCTTTAACTTTTTTTAAGGCAGTTGGTCTCGGTAATTGCTGTAGGTCCATTCCAACTGAAATGCTCTCTTTTCTCTCTTCTCTCTCTTCGCTCTCTTCGCTCTCTTCGCTCTCTTCTCTCTCTTCTCTCTCTTCTCTTTCCTCTTTTTTTCTCTTTTTTCTAAAAAAAAACCAAACCCTAAACAACAATTTAGAAATAATCTCATAATGGGATCCCTGAACTTAACCAGTTCTACATTATGATAATGTTATTTGTGTTAAGTTTATGTTTTAACAACTAATACAGAGCAATAAAAATTAAAAGTTTCTCCATAGCTAGATATGTGTCAGGGAGCAGAAGGAACAGGTCTGTTACATGAGAGAAAGAAACCCAGGAGCCAGGGTAGCAGCAAAGGTAAGTCAGTGATGGCTAAGACCATGGTGCAGTCCTACAGCATGAACAACGTCAGTGGAACTGAGCTGGTGATAACAAAAAGGTACCATCAACAGTCTAGAAACCATTAGCCTAAGCAAGATAAGATGTCAGTTCCAGGTTATCCAAACCATATCAGTATGAACAGGCAATACAGTTAAGCACAGGCATTACTACAGCACAGTTTACCCCAAAACTGGAGGTGGTCAGGGCCATTACAGCCTGTTAGTGTACTTGGGGCCCTGACACCATCTCAGCGACTGTTCTGTTTCATCAAAAGTGATACAATGCACAAACTAATTTGTTTAGCCATGCTTTACAGTGTTTGACTGTATAATGTTCCTTTCTCAGATATTTCTAGTGCAAAAGGAAAGGTCAGTGTACATAATCATATAATCACAAATAAAAACTGATTTTTTGTCTTCCTTCCATTCTGCAGGTTCCTGTCACATTCATTCCTTGTGTGTTTTAATAGTTTGACAGTAGAAATTTTTTTCATAAAGGAATGAGCTCAGAATGACCTAGAAATCAAATGCTGAGTACGTGCTTATCCCTGCACATTATCTGAGACTGTAAGAACAGAAGTAACAAATATATACCTACTAACCCATAATTTATTCCATGACTTCAAGAAAATCTCAAAGAAATTCTCCATATGTCAGAATGTTTAATTCCGACAAAATAAGAATAAGGACAGATGTGATGGTCTGCATAAACAGGTCAACCACAACAACTGTAAGAAAGTATAATGTTTTGCAAGTTGGGTTTTTTAAAAAAGGTTCCTTGAGATTTGTCCATATGCATCTCTGACATCGAGAGAATAATAAATAGGTAGGTCCTTAGTGGGTATAATATGTTATTTAAAATAAGAGCAGAATCTTTCTTCCAAGATGACAAAATCAAGCTACTTCCTGGAATTCAGTGCAAAGTACCAGAGATTTTTATTTCCTCTTACATCAGCATCTGCAGAAATTTGGAATTCATAAAACCTTGCAAGAAAATCAGGTTCCTGACACAGACTGAGATGTTCTCGTCAGCCTACACTGCAGCGTATTTTTTGATAAAAGTAAACTTCAAAAAAAAAACCTTAATTTTTTTTTTTCCTCTGTTAGGGGTTTTAAAAACACTAAAACACTGCAATTGAAATCTTGAGTCTTGCACAGTCCTCAGACATGCTTTAGCATTTTTTTTTTTCATACAGATACATAAAACTATGAGACCTAACTCTTGTAGAAAGAAACAGATGATTCTCAAAACCTGGAAAGTTACTGAAAGGAGTCTCCTGGATTATAGGAACCCTTTTCTGACAAGAAAATTTTTCTATCCATGGAAACTATTAAGTTGCTGATGACTTTCATTCCCCTGATGAGATAAAAATAAAGTTTTCTTTACATAACACCCAGGCTACTGAGAAAGCGAACCCTTGATGAGAGATTCTTGAGTTCTCTCAAGAATCATTTATTGGAAAATGTGCTTCATTTTGATACCATAATTTCTGAACTTAGTTAGCTCTAGTACCCTATGACCAGCAGTGGTGTCTGGTTCAACACCTGTTGTAAGAGAAGTTTCTAGTTCTTTGGCCACACTCACAGAGTAGGCATATAGGTAAATTTTAATGGCCACATTCTGATTTTCACCACCTAAAACATCTATAAAGATATTTTTTTAATGCTTGTGATTGGTTACCCAGACTTTTGTCATCATGGCCTGAGCTACTACATAGGAATGACAAATTGCAATATACACAGAAACACAAGCTATTTTTGAATAAAATATACAAATCTTCTTAAATGCTCAGACCAAGTAAGACTAATGTTCCCTGGAAGCTTCAGGTTTGGGTTTTTTTCTGAAGGTACTATCAGTTTATTTTTCATATGCATAAATGTTTCATTTGCAATGAAGCTAATGTTTACTGTATATATTTTCTGACTGTGCATCCCTCCACTTCAGACTAGAAAATCATAGAATCACAGAATGGTTTGGGTTGGAAGGGAACTTAAAGATCACCTAGTTCCAAACCCCTGGCCATGGGCAGGGACACTTCCACTAGATCCTTAGACAAACATAGCAATAGTCCTCACATCTGCATCATCTGACTTCAGAAACAGGTGTTGACCCCAGGCACATGATCTATCCCTTAATTTGCTGTCACACATCCTTCTCTCCCAAATAGGGATACCATTCTCCTGCCTCTAAACCTGCCACTAAAGAGGTACAAAACACAACCTTCACCTCTTTTTTTCAGCAGTCTGATGTTCACTTCACCATAGAAAGATTTTGCTCTTATTTCATTCTATTGATAAATTGTCAAACAGGTATGCAGGTTCCAGATTAATTTGATAGGGTTTGCAATCCTGATGGGATTAGGATAGAGGCTCCTTCTTAGTACAGCAATTACTTCATGGCTAAGTAACTTGACTGTGAAAAAATATTTACCAGACAGCTATTACAACAAAACTTTCTCTAAAATCATCTTATGCTTCACTGGCTATGGTTCAGTCTAGACATAATCAAACCAAGTCTAAATGGATTCTCTCAGGCAAAGGTAGCAGTTTAATTTCATGAGCAGAGAAAGTTGTACAACACACTTGAAAAATACAAGTGCTCCTGCTAAAGAATAAACCTACTAACACAGCTAAACAGTTAAATAACATCATTCATCCAGAAATGGAGAAGAGCTGATATCCTTGTCAATGTTCCAGATCAGAAAAATAAAAATTAATTACTCATGTACTGCCATACCAAATGTGAATGTTAATTATATTTTCTAAGTGGTAGAATGGATGTAGTTTACACTCCTATTGAAGAAACCTGGAAATTACCTGATGAGACATATAGTTTATCAGAATTGGTGGTCCAGTATCCCTCTGACTAATTAGTGTAATGAAGTGAAGATCATGTGGCTTCTCACATGGCTGAGGCTCCAGCTCTTTACTGGTTGAGTATACATTTTGTCTCCTGAAAGTAAAATACTGCAGTCTAACTTGAAATGCAGAAGTGACAACACAGGAATCATTGTGATGATGTATTCTCTTATCAACAAGTGCCGTGAAATAGAAGTTAAAACTAGGAAAAAGCTTCCATAGTGTAAGTGATCATACTTGAAATCTTTTCTTCAATATCTTACGTATTCCTGGTTTTCCTTCAGTACTGGGAGGCTAGCTGTCCTGGTCCCAGGCAGTGATAAACTGCTCTCCTAGGGCAATCTATAAGATTTTGTTTCATTCCATAATGCATCAAGCTGAGTGGTCACTGTTACCCCTGTACCCATGGCACTGGGAGAGGGTCGGGGGGAAACTTAGAGAGGCTGGTAAAAATAAAGGTAATAATAACTTTTATGTGCTGACTTATTGCAAATTATTTACTTATATCAAGTTTTTTATTTCTAAAAAGTGTATTGAAGAAAAATGTTAATTTCAGATATATCCAAAAAAGCATAATGTAACAGATGATCAGAAAACTGTACACACTGAATTATATGAGGGAAATCACCTTTCCCCTCTGAAACTGAGGAGTAAACTTTTGACCAAAAATACTTCCAAAAAGGCCAAAATCCATCTTCTAAGTCTTATTTTACAGTCCATTACAGAGAAATAATGCTGCTGCCAGCAAGGTATGCCCTACCTCACTGTCTTCTACTTCTTCTCCCAGCAGCAACAGCTTAGGTCTCTGCAAATCCACATGGGAGACGTCGTTACTGCTCCTCTGAGTAGAGGGTTTAGAGTAAATCTAATCCAAACCTCTCATATAATGAGGACCATGCCGAGTGAACAGTTTGGCTTATTGAACCAAATAATTTCTCTTTTCTGAGGGGGAGAAGAGGATAGAAATGAATTATCTCTGCTGATGCTATTCTATTTTTTCCTAGGGCCTATGCAGTTCATACTCCCAGTTTCTTCCATCAGGTAGATTTCATGCACAATTTTCCCTATCATAATTTTATTTTTTCTATTGAAAGACATATTATGGCAGAAAATTCCCAACCTGTTCCACCTGCAGTACACTACTTAGTGTACTACTGATTGATTTTTACTGTTCTGCTTTGGAAGTCTGACTGGCTTAAGACTGAAGAATCTTGAGCAGATCATTTGAGTGATAATGTCAGCATACCATTTCCTACTTGCTGCTGCTGCTGCCCGTAATAACAGAGGCTACTGCTGGGTAGAAACAGAGTTCTTCAAAAGAACATGAGGCTGAGGCACACTCTTCTTTAAAAGGGAAGATATCGACTGATAAAATTAGACCACAACAGATTTTAGCACTTTTTATTGAAAACATGTTCCCATGTTAATTGGCTTCTTTCTTGTCATTGTTGACATCCATATACACATGCAAATATTTGGGTAGAATATGGCAGCTGTGTGCATTATTAAAGATAACAAGATCTTTCATTATTAAGGATAATAGTTAATCTGTATCTAATTTTCTTTCTTTTTTTTTTTTTTTTTCATCCATCTACTCTATTTGACCTGAAGAAACATTTTACAACCCAATTTTAGGAAAATATTTTCCTGGTTTTTGTCACTCATGTCAATCTCATACATGACACACTGGCTTTGACTGTTGGGGGGATTTTTTAAAATAATTTCATTATTCTCTGTATGTCCCTTCTTGATAGAAAATGCACCATGATCTTATATGTCTAAGTATTAAAATTGTCGTAGTGACAGTAGTTATGTCCTCCTAGCTATCATTTTAGACATCTCCTCTGTAATCTTAAGAGATGTTCAGGTCTTTCACTGCTGAGCCAACAGGATCTATGCAAAGTATCGATTATCCTAGTGCTGTATTATTCCACTATTTTTAACACTGGAGCTATTTTGTAACTTGAACTATTCTACTCACTCTATCCAATCTCATCCATCAAACCATTGGTCAGATCAAATGGTACAGTTTATTCTCATCTCTGACCTAAAATACAGTTGGGTCTGGCCACATTATCTTAAGCAACACATAAGTAGATTTTAGCACCATCTAGCTAACTCCTGATGTAACATACTTCACCAAAGTTTTGTAATTCCATTGGAAATGTTTTGAGTACATTTCTGTAAACCTCACATACTGTTCATTTTTATCCCTCTGCATGAAATTATTCTCACACATAAAGGTAGAAAACCTTCTCTGATGTGGCAGTAAGCTTATTTTACATGTGATAAAATGTACTTTAGTAGCAAACAAAAGGCTGACTGGAAGGAAAAGCGTTAGTAAGAGGATCACACTGGTTTTGTACTGTGGTATGAATACTCTATGGTGGGTGCTGCAATGCAGCCCCTTCAGCACTGGCTATGCAGCCTGCCACTACTCTTTTCAGTTGATACCAATGAGACGGTCACTTCAACATGAAATGGATTTGCAGTTTCACTCTGATACTTATGCAGAAGGATAAATTTTTCAATTAAAACCATAGGAGCTTGGAAACATGGAAACAAAGCTGAAAATACCTTATGGTTAATTTTGCATTTTGTTGTTTTTATCTATGATATGTAAGAGAAATTATATTAGAATTATTTGCTATGTCCCATAACAAAAGAGCACAAGTAAGAGTAGAGAAGCTCTTTTCTTTTTAAGCAGTGAGTAGACCAGCAAGTGTGTGTTCTCCATTCCTCCTTCCACCCCCCTCCCCTCCCACCCCTCCCCTCTCCTTAATATACAAATTATATCTTTAAAGTTCTTAGAAGTTCCTAAAGATTATAGATGGACCCTGTATATCAGACCTTTAACAGTTTTCTTCTCCCAAGGTAATAAACAGCTGTATGTGTTAAAACTGCCTCTTTTGGTTTCTTAATCATGTTTTCATTTTGTGCACCTCTTCCATCAAGCAATATGCAACTGGAAAGCTTGAACAGTAACTCCATTTCATTTGCATAATGTCAGAGGCATAATACAATTTTCACATGGAAAATGCAGAAAACCTAAGCATTAAGGGTCCCAAGTTACTTATGGGCACAGTCCTTAAAGTTTCAATAACATGCAAATTTTTAAATCATAAACTCCACGTAAGAGAAAAATTATGATTGTGGCAAAATTAATGTTATTACCTAGCAGTAACAATTAGATTTAATATTTACAACTGATTTGATGTAAGATTTGCAATTTTCCAGTAATCTAGTTGGCATTATGCTATGAATTTCTCTGTTTTTTTCTGTTGTATTAAGTAAATAAAATTCATTAAATATTAGAAGAAAATAAATGGATGATAGTATACCAGTGTAAACAGATATTTTTATTCTGTTCACCATGATTACACAGCAAAGTACAGTTCTGTAAAAGACAGAACAGTCAGTTCCAAAATTCAACAAATTTTTCCCAACAAAATTATTTATCCACTCAAAAAAGTAAGAATTTTTCAGTTATTTAAAGTAGGCTTTATTGTATTCAATAGAGTCTCAAACATTTAAATTCTCTCAGAAAAAGTAGAAAATCAGTTACTTTGTAACTGGTCAGTAATTTAAACATTATGGTTGCTAATTTTGATGAGCATCTGAATTCTAGATAGCATGGCTAAACAGTCAGGATTAATACAACTCATGTATTTACTTTTATACTGTTATTTTAATATAAATAGATTTGGTTTTTATAGTGTTTAGTAACCCTAAAAGATAGTTGGATGAGTCTTCATATTTTTTAAAATATATTTCTTTCTTTATATCAGTTAGTTTCTGAAACTCAGAATTTTACAACTGCTAAGATACCTTGAAAGTTAAATTAAGGCTGACTCACATGTCCAGAAATCAGGAGTTTGGCCCCATTGAGTAATTTTAAGGGCATTGACTTCTGCTAGACCTCACCAAGTAGAATGAGCTCTGAAAGACATTGAATGCTACTGTACAGTATGTGATATATTTGTAATATTCTAGTTGCTTTGGATTGGCCACCCTAATGTGGAGAAAAAGCAATCTGCTGGTTTATTTTTTTGTTCCATACCCACTTTCCCATTACAGGGATCATTTGCTCCCATTGGGAGCAATGCATTTCATAATTCGATTCATGAAGATGCATTAACAAATTGTCTCCATTCTCTTGCAGTTAATTGAACTAAATTAAGTCAATTATACTTTTCTATCTCTCTTTTCTTTTGCCTAATCTAAATTGGAGAAAGTGAACCTTATCTCGCAAATAAAAAAGAGAAAGCATTCCCTACAGCAAAAGTTGAAACCTAATGTCATAGAGTGGAGACAGTTTAAAGTCAAAGTGATATAAAAGACTTCTAGTATAAAGCCTGATTAAGTGGTGTTTGTTGTGGGGTTTTTATTGTTTGTTTGGATTTTTTTTTCTTCAGAACATGGTGACATCATTTTAAACAATAGACATTGATGTGCATTTCATTGAGAAATTTCAAAATAAGACAGCCATGGTATAAAGCTGTTACGACATAGCACTCATTCCAGTAGCAAAAAATTTATTTCTGATGCCAAAAAATTACCAGATTCCTGTTGAAATGGGAAACAAACAAGTATTGTTTAAGCTCCTCTTCTTAAATAATGGTCTATATAAAATTTTCATATTTGTTTAGCTACTGGGAAATAATAAAAATAAACCCTTAAATTATTGATAACACACACACAAACACACCCTTTTTTATTTTCTCCTTACTCTTTTTGTGGTAGAGTTGTTTTTCTGCTACTATATTGATGTCAGAAAAATATATTTGTGAAGATGTTAATAAAATAAAATGGAATGTTTCTAGAAGTAATGATCCTCTCCCAGTTAAAAACACAAAAATACTTCTGACCTGTGAAGATCACTGCGGATCACAATACAAATTAAAAGAGTATTCTTCAGCTCACTTTTTTTTTTTTCCCTTCTCTCTTGATGTTGGTTATGCACAGAAGCATTACAAACGAGCAACGCTAAGGTTACTTTAGAACTGGTGTTGAATTAGTGTAACTGTTGACCACAGATGACCTATGAATTTTCTATGTGTTTATTCTCTCTTGGTGCCAATATGCAGCAAGAAAAAAACCTATGGGTACAAACTCTGTGGATACAAAGATAAGAAACACCTTCTGTGAATCATTTGACTGTAAAAACATACCACTGCAATTAGTGCTTTCTACTTACATCTATTTAGCAAATTAATAAATTTGAAATAGCCCCAAATCAGAAACAAAGTGCACTCAGAGACATTGCTAAATTAGGGTTTTTTTTGCAAGAGTTAAAAGAAAATTTAAAAAATGAAGTGTGTTGATGCAGAACATACAGAAAACAAACACTGGTGGAAAGTAATGAAGTGTAGATTAATCAGTAAAGCTACAGGCTTTTAATCAACCTTCTTATTAAGGACATTCAAAAAATGAGACTGTGCTACTATAGAAGTAGAAATATGAGCAATTACAGAAATTAATGTAACAATAACTGCCCATCATGGCCTGTCATCTGAAAAAAATATTTTCACAATCTAGGTGACCGTGGCTGTTATCAGAGTTTTGACCACTGCCAGAGTAAAGGTATTTTTCATACCAGTTAAAAACTGTGATTTACTAAAACCAAGCTTGAGTAAACAAGTTAAATATTGGTGCCCTCACTTGCAAATAGTATTAGATGAAATACTGAGGACCTGACAGTTTTACCTGTTTAGACCTCATGCTTCTGTCAGTGGGTAAAGAATATGTTTTATTATGGAGAATATTTATGCAAATTTATTTTATGTACTTACACTGCTGGTGCAAATTCTCTTCTAGTTCAGCGAAATTAATTTTTTGTGCCTCTATCCTTAAATGTCAGTAATGGATGCAGACTCTCTCAAAGTGCAAAAGAGAAGGGGAGAGGGAGAACCTTCACTTAGGTTTACATGCTCAGATTTGTTAAAGTTTCTAAATTGAAAATAACCAATATAAGCAAATTATTTCTCAGGAAATAATCAATAGTATGAAGTATTAAACAAAGATAGAATAAAGCCCAATCCCCAAACCCCAAAAACTTGTTTTGGCAGGGGATGGACTAAACATACATACTTAAACCTGTAAATAGAATAGAATTGTGTGGGTTGGAACGAACCTTAAGGATTATCTGGTTCCAACCCCCCTGCCATGGGCAGGGACAACTTCCACTAGACCAGGTTGCCCAAAGCCTCATCCAGCCTAGCCTTTAACACTTCCAGGGATGGGGCATCCACAGCTTCTCTGGGCAACCTGTGCCAATGCCTCTCCATGATGAATAATTTCTGCCTAATATCTAATTTAAATCTCTCCTCTTCCAATTTAAAACCGCTACCCTTTGTCTTATCACTATGCTCCCTGATAAAGAGTCCCTCCTTACCTTTCCTGTAGGCCCCCTTTAATTACTGGATACTTGTCCAGGTTAAAAAATACCAACTGTTTCAACCTGACTTCATAGGTGAACTGGTCCAGTCCTCTCATTATCTTCCTTGACCTCCTCTGGATCCGCTTAAGCAGGTCCATGTTTTTCTTATGTTGAGGGACTCAGACCTAGATGCACTATTCCAGGTGGGATATCACAAAAGTGGAGTAGAAGAGCAGAATCACCTCCCTCAATGTGCTGGCCGTGCTTCTAACATGAATCAAACACCAGAAGATAATAAATTTAGTATCATACAATAATAATTTAATCAAAATAATGCATTTATCATAGTGTCTTCCAGCTTATCAAAAATATGTATGGTAAAAGTAGCTAGGGTCAACTAAAACATTTTATTACTTCACTTAGAATTTTATTCTAATAACAAATCTTTCAGTGTTTTAAAAAGAAAAGAAAACTGGTTTAAAATATTTCTCATTTCTGTGGTGAATTTACAAATCAGTTTCCTGCTGGTGGTTCTTGCTTTGTCTTTCTCCATGTAAATCTAAAAGACTTAATCCCTGGTGTACCAATTTAGGATTACCTGTTGAGGAAAACTGCAGAGTGCCTGGGGGTTGTAGTTTCCCAATCACCCAGATCAGAGTTTCTCATAACACTTCACTGTTACCCTTCAGCCTGTGGTGTCTGTGATTTCTTTGCATAAAAGCCAAGGTGCAGGGGGATGGTTTGAGGGAGGATAAGGAAAGCCAGGAAAGGAATCTAGATGCTGCTAGGTTGAATTCCTATTTGGGAAGTACTTCTGGGAGCAGAGCTCAAGAAATATTCACAGCCAAAATTTAAGAACTTTTGAAGATTTTTGTTATGAGTGCATTTTTTGGGAGGGAGGAAAGGTTGGGTGGGTGGCTTTTTAGTTATTCCAACTTTTTTTTATATCCTCTGATCTAATTTATTTTTACTGATATTCATGTAAACTTTGGGACTTGGGTCTTACTTATCTTCTTCTTCTAGCACCGTGTAAATAAATTTATCAGTTCAGAAAAGATGACACATAGATCAGTAATAAAAGCACAGACAATATTAATGTCACTCTAAATCTTAGTGATGTTAATGAGTTTCCAGTCACTCATTTCTGCTAGATTTGTTGTGTATTACACACATTTGAGGCTTATTAAAGAAGCAAACCATGAAGGACAAGATCTGGGGAATTTTTAATATAAAAAAACGAAGTTGTTGGCAGACATCCATAGAACAGGACAAGACAATCTGTAGAGATAGTTGCAGTTCAGTTTTTGTACCTTAAATTCACAGCCCAATTTTATTCCAGCCTGCTCTTTCTATATGCAAACTGTGGATGTCAAAGACAAGTATGAAGCACTTGAACAGTAGTTTAAAACATGATGTCTCTGTTCTTATATAGCTTCAAATCTATGAAAAAGTAAAAAGATTTTTTTTCTAAATTTGGGCATGTAAATTTGGCTTTAGGGAATGAGTATAAGAAATTTGATCTCATAGAGTTAGTTTTTCCACAATGTCACATGTTCAAACATGGGAGTTTATAATAAAAATGCCTTCTTGAGAATATGGACAGATTTACCAGTGTGATTATACAGTACATTGCAATTATTGAACTATATTTGAACTGTGATTGAGATATGGTGTTGTATAGCACTTAAATTAAACCTGGGAATACTTAGGAAATCCTTCTTGGAAAGAGAGATATCCTCTAAATTTTAATAATAATATAATAATAATTCTGCAATGTAATTACATCCCTAAAGTACCTGTAAATCTGGGCACTGGCACAGAATAGCAGAAGAAAATATTGAAGTTTTGAAGCTAAAACACAACTCAATGATTTCCACTTTCTATTCTTTGGGATTCTGTGGCTCTTACTTGGCCTCTTGTATGCCCTGAGATGCAGAATCTACACTGTTCCTCTTTCTCAGCCATCCAAGTGCATATTACTTTGTATTGAAGGAGAACATATATCTAAGGACACACTGTGCTAGGCACTGTAAAAGCATAACAAATTGAGAGGTTTTATCCAGGGAGCTTAAATTTAAGTTTGAAATGAGAGACAGCAGGTGGATAAGACAGATGGAGGGGAAACACAAAAATAGCAGTAAGACAGCTGTAACCAGTGCAATAAGCAGTGGTCACACCAGCTGGCTAATCACTGATGAGTGGTTTCTATCACTGCCACAAAGACAAGTTTGAAGGAATGATTTAAAGTGGAAGTGAGGATTTTTTAGAGTTGTTTCTACACTGAAATGGAAATGTGAGAAAATTACATTGTTTGTGTGAAAAATGAAACAAACAGGTGATCAAAAGTTAGGATTCCACACAGCAATACAGTGAGAATCCGAGTTCTTGATGTATATATATGATGACAGATGTGCTGGGCATCACTGGGCATCACTTTTAAATGCCTTTAAGGGGTTGAAAAGTGATGATAAGCTGCATAAAATGAGAGCTCCATTAAGGAGGGTTTGCATTAGCTATGTTTGAGGCAATGAACAACACAATAATTTATAGAAATCCAGTATTTTAATTTGGTTTCCAGGAGACAAGTTTAAGTATTATTAAGAAAGAGGAGGCAAAAGTTCATTCCTCAAAGAGATACATAAACATCTCAACAGCACTGGTTTCAGTAGCAGGGCATGGAAGGCTGAGTGGGAAACAGGAATGGATGTTTTCGAGGATTGGCATGTCTGCTTTTCCCCCTCAAAATTCAAAGTCAAAAGGCTTTTTCCTGTTACAGCATGTGGACATCTGTGGACATATGATGTGAACCACATATCAGGTGTGTTAAGACTCCTGATGTCTGATGTGCCTTGCCCAGGTATCAGAGACAAACAGTTCTCTCACGAGGGAAATTCACAGATTCACAGAGCAGAAGGGGTTGGAAGAGACCTCTAGAGATCATCTAGTCCACCCCCCTGCCAGAACAGGATCACCTAGAGTAGGTCACACAGGAACAAGTCCAGGCAGCTTTTGAAAGTCTCCAGGGAAGGGGACTCCACCTGGGCAGCCTGTTCCAGGGCTCTGTCACCCCAAAAGGGAAGAAGTATTTCCTCATGTTCAAGTTGAACGTTCTGTTTTCCAATTTATGGCCATTGCCCTAGTCCTGTCCCTGGACACCACTGAGAAGAGCCTGGCCCCATCTTCCTGACACACACCCTGTAGATATTGATAAGCATTGATAAGATTCCCCCCTCAGCCTCCTCTTCTCCGAGCTAAACGGACCCAGCTCTCTCAGCCTTTCCCCATATGGAAGGTGCTCCAGGCCCTTCGTCATCTTAGTGGCCCTGCACTGGACCCTCTCCAGTAGTTCCTTGTCCTTCTTGAAGTGAGGAGCCCAGAACTGGACACAGCACTCCAGGTGAGGCCTCACCAGCGCAGAGTAGAGGGGGAGGATAACTTCCCTTGACCTGCTGACCACACTCTCAATACATTTCAGGATGCCATTGGCCTTCTTGGCCACGAGGACACATTGTTGGCTCATGGTCATCTTGCTGTTCACTAGGACTCTGAGGTCCTTTTCCCCAGAGCTGCCCTCCGAGAGAACAACCCCCAGCCTGTATTGATCCAGGGGGTTGTTCTTCCCCTGATGCAGTACTTGACACCTGCCCTTATTGAATTTCATTAGATATGTCCCCACCCAGCTCTCCAGCCTGTCTAGGTCATGCTGGATGGCAGCACAGCCTTCTGGTGCGGCAGTCACTCCTCCCAATTTTTTGGCATCAGCAAAGTTGTTGAGGGTACATTCTAAACTTTACTGTTTCTTTCTATCAACATCCAAAAAGTGTCTGTAGTTGAGAATTTACTTGGAGCAGATTTGCCATTTGAGAACATAGCTTTTCAGTTTTAGTACTCTATGCCAGTCTCTGAAGTTTGCATGTCTACCTCTCTGTATCTCTCTCCTCTTTACAGATGGTTTCAACAGCTTGAGCTCCCCTCTATAAAGATGATGCCAGATGCTCCTCCTCTAACAGACAGTTTTAGTTCTCTCTCACCCACATACACACAAACAGGTGATACCAGATGCCCCCCCAACTCCAAGCCTCACCTGAGTGCAAATACACACACCTAAGCAATACAGTAGATCTGCATCTACTAAACAATGAAGCCAGATACATTTTCATGAGTTAGGGCTTGCTGGAAGAACTTAATCTTTCATTGGCTCCTCCAATGTCTAATCAATATTTACTCTCCTCTTGCTTTGCACCTATTTCTTCCCCTTTCTAAATCAACTGTAAACAGGTTACAATTAAATATTTGACACTTAAAGGGCTAATATAAGGTAGTTTAGTTTACACACAGGTCACAGATTTACAAGAAGATCATTTATAAGGTAAACACTTATCACATTTATTTCTGGATCTGTTAAATGTATTTATTCAACAGTTAATTGGAAAACTGATAAACCCACCTTTTGTTTTAATGAAACAAATAATGTATATATAACATTTCCCATGGAAAAATACATATATTGTTCCAAAATCTGTAAAAATATGTGTGTTCTACTGCAGGAATACTCTAGTTAAAAATGTATTACTATTTGACATTTAGTATGCACTAAGCAGTACTTACATCATATCTACTCTTATTGTGAAAACTGGTATAACTGGAAGTAAAGGGTGTTAGAGAAAGAAGAAATTACTCTGCTTCTAATTTGTTGATTTTATATCCTTTCAATGCTTTGCAGATGTCAGTCAAACCCTTCATGCTAGTTGTTCTCAAAGTGGTGGACAGAGACAAGTCATACTTTGAAAGAGTAAACAATAACAGTGGTTAACTTGTCATCTTGTTCTATCTTGTTCTGCAGGTAGTCTTACTACTGCTTATCTATACAACAAAATCCAAAGAGCTACCTGTGGTGACTAGAAGCCTATTAGTCTCTACAGTTATGAGGGTTCAAGCACTAACATCAGATTTCAGGACTGAGGGAATTAAATTCTGATATTACAAGCTTCGAAGCACCCAGATCTATCAGTACGGTGCTTACTATAGGACTGGTTTTGCTGCTTAAATGACTGAACTGGTACACCCAGAATACATAGACTTCTGTAGCAGTGTAGAAGAATAACTTGAAGATTTTGAGATTCTTCACTCTTTAAAAGGTAAACACAGAAAACATTACTCCATTACTGATAGTCACTCTGAGTAAGCTGATCAGCACCAGTAAAAGCATCTAGGAGGAAGTGCCTTCAGAATAAAAAAGTAGTACTGAAACAGAAGAAACAAAATGAGATACAGAGAATATTACAGTGCCAAAGAAAAAACATAAAGTTAGGGTGGTTCAAATCAAAGTAGTGAATTCTTAATATGACTGCCCAAGTGGTTAGTGTTTTTCAGTCTGTATCCTTCTTGCTGTATGATGACAGTGGTTCTGATTTATTTTTCTTTATTATACCTGTGCATATAGAGTGGAAGGGAGATACCCAGTGCAGGAAAGTGGTATTCTCAGATGACTTTGCTTTGACTTAATGCATATGGGTATATCTTAGTCACAGTTTTGCCAGACCATGAAAAGACCCATCTGGAACACATTTAATCAGGACTCTTGAACCTAGATAAAGAGAAATCTAAAACCTACACACTGTTGGAATCTGTTCTTCCTCTGTTAAAGTATTGGCTTAGAAAGTGTCCTAGGGCTTTCTTGAAAGCATTGGGGGGTACAATAACAGTTAGGCATATCATCAGACTTTATGCTGTACATGTATGTAATATAAAGATGTTCAAAACACATTCGGAATGCCCAGCTCTAGGTTTGCTGTGCTTTTGTAAGGTATATAAACTAGTCTTTATACTCACCAGATAAGATGCATTTTGGATTAAAAAATATTATAAAAGGCATGAGTCTTGGACATAATGAATATATAAAACTTGCTTATAATTACTCAAAATGTGAGATGATAAATATCTTTAACCAGTAGAGAATCCAAGCAATCTTAGTAGCACAGATGTTGGTCATTGAGTAAAAACTGCAGGCAAACATTCAAAGAACAGTCATAATCACCCTCCTGGAATAACTATATAAAACGTGGCAGTGATGATTTTTGGAACAAAGAGGAGAGGGTGGGAAGTAATGGTAATGTTCTATGAGAAAAGAGCAAATGGAGAAAGGCTGTAAATGTGGGCTACTATTCACAGAACAGATATAGATAAAATCAAGTGAATAACTAATGATGTAGCAAAAGGGACATTACCATGGGGTGGGGGAGGGAAATAAAAATAAATAAATAAATAAATAGAAGAGAACTGTATCCAAACCTAGCACTGAAGATTTAGACTAAATTTTTGCAGATATCTATGGTCTGAAATATTTGAACAGAGATAGCTTTTCTGTCTTTACAGAAATGTAGTGTATAGAAATACAGAAAAAAATATGTTTCTCAATGACCATTATACTGCTGGCTCTAATATTATTTCTTTGTTAGAAACTCATTCTATGTTGGAGTAGTTTGTCTCAAGTTTTAGTCTGCTGTACAGCTGTACCAAAGAGTCAGAACCTGTCTAGAGAGGAAAATAAATTAAGTACTTAGAACAATGACAATGTCTGGAATGTGTTTCTAATGACTATGACAGTGGAACTTCCTTTAGCTTATGCTCTTCTTGGTCAACATGTGGCTAAAAGGTTCCCAATTACATTATTGGCTTTTCAAAAACTGAGAGAGTGACTTTAAGATTTGTGTCAAAAGGTAACACTGCAAAAGAAATCTCAGTCCTCTACAACTTTTTGAAGCCTATTTTCTTAGGAACTCCAGCTGAAAACCTGATGAAATGTCATGTCTTCACAAGTTTGCCCTTAATGAGCAAAAATTCAATTATATTTCAAGGCATTCTTGAGGTTCTTTGGTGTTTTGTGGGTTTTTTTGGGTTTTCTTTTTCAGTTGAAACTCTCAGTTTCCAGCCATTAAAGTCAATTTTCAGAGACATGGGACTTTTCTTTGCCAAAAAAGTATCACTACCTTCAGGCAAGATATGAATAATAAATTACTATATATTTTGCTTCTAAATTCTAATTATTTTGTGCCTTAAATCTAGGCAATACATTCTTTTACTAATCTGTGTTCAGTACTAATACGGAAAAATTACAGGTCCTACCTTTCTTCAAATGTCATAATTATGCACCACAAATTAAAGTAATGAAGTCAAGGTGCTTATCCAGGTTAACATTGATGCAGAAGGCAAAAGAGCTTGCCTGTGGTCCAGTTCATTCATTGTACATAAACTCTGGTTTATATATTTTGTCAAAATCGAAATTTCTTTAAGAAAATAATAGGCAGATACAAATTAGTCTTTTATTCAAAATAATACAAACTTATTTTTATCTCCTTATTAGGTCACAATCCTAACCTTTATCTCCAGAACTTCATACAGAATTTTAGAAGGTTTTTTTTTTTCTTTCAAGTTCAAATTTAAAACCCTACTTTATATTGTATCATACACAGGAAAATATCATGTAGGTTAAATAAGATGAAGAATTTCGAAAGAATTGCAGCTATTTCTTCCACACTGAGTATATTTGTTATTAATGGAGGAGATATAACTGACTGCCCATCTCCAAGCTGCAATCCCACCTGGCCAACTCTGCTCAGTTTATATACTGAGCATAAGGCCTTACGGCATGAAATACTCTTTTCATAGGTTTGGGTCAGCTGTCCTGGCTCTGTTTCCTCCCACATGTTTATAGGGAAGCAGCTGGGAGAACAGGGGTAGTATGAGAAAATTAGAGAGACCTTGGCTTAACATAAACATTGCTTGGTAACACCTAAAACATCATGTGTTATCAAGTCTTCTCAGCCAAAACAAAGCCTCATACTAGCTACTATGAAGAAAATATACTCTATCTCAGCCCAAAACAGCACTTGTTTTCAAATTATTTTGAATGATCATCCAACATCAGAGGAAATGCGCAGAAACACAGGGTGCTGGATTCAGTCAGGAAAAAGT
>NW_010247990.1:0-40922 GCF_000690775.1 Eurypyga helias
CATAAGAGACTCACCGCCCGGGAACTGACACCCAGCACCGAGAGCCACTTCCGCCGCCACTTCCGGTACCTCCCGGCACACTAGCGCGCCCACCCCCACCCCACAGCGCCCCCTGGCGGGCGGGAGGGCTCGCACCGTGCCCTCAGTGTTAACCGTTGAGATTTTTTAAAAATTCCGGGAAGTTTGAGGCAGGAAATAAACTTCCGCCCATCCTCGGGTTTGGGGTTTGTTTGGGGTTTTTTTTGGCTGCACTGGAAAACGCGCGCAGCCCTGCCCTGTTTTTTTTTCGTAGGCGTTAAGGGTAGTTAAGAGTTTATAGCTTATATTCGGTATAAAAAGAAAATATTTCTATCCCTGTGCGATTTAAAGACAAAAAGAAGAGCCTGGAGAGGGTGTAAACAGGTGCTGGAAAACACCTGGACCACGTTAGCCTCATGACCATTGCCCAAAAGAAGGATGAAAAGCAAAAAAAACCACCAAGTGCGCTGAGGTGAAATAGGGCCGGGGCTGATGGCGCCCCCGGCAGGCAATTCATGGGGTGCAAAGCGCAAGGAGGACACGTCTGCAGGTACAAAAGGGGCTGGAGGAGCAGTTGTGGGGGCTGCTGCTTATGGTGTTTTCTCTGGGCTTTGGGGTTGCGCTTGGGGATGTTTTGTGGGCATAAAAAATAACCCGAGTTTCCTTCTGCTGCAGCTAAGGAGGTCTAGGCCCTCTCTGGGATCCCATTTTCCTGTACAAGGGGCTTCCCCCAAGACACTCATGGAGCTGCTGAGGATGTGAGAGGAGATGCAGGCCGCCAGCAGGAGCGAGCCCTCTGCAAACAGGTCAGAGCAAATCTAAAAATGCTATGAAAACAGTGTCGGGAGCGGGGAGGTGTGGGCCAAAGGTTTACGGGGTCCCTGCTTTGGTGGTGGTGAGCTTACTGGGCCTAGCTGGGCTCTACTGTGCAGAGTTTTGTGGGAAGGTGTTGTTGTAACAGACTGGGGGGTCAGCGATGCTTCTGGGGTGGGTATGTGGCACAGAATGAAATTGCTCCTCCTCAGTGAAGATTTCTGCCATGTTGTAAAAAAAAAATGTCCAAAATATGTCAGTTCTGGGAATGTTTTTTAGTTGTGTGTGGGTACACGAGCAAGGAAAACGTGGTTGACTCGAAACCTTCCTGTTTTAAAAAGCATCCTTTTGGAAATGGCTCTTAAAAGGGATGTTTGCAGCCTGAATCCTCTGGGAAGCAGAGGTGTGATATGCATTTGTGCGCTGGTGTGGTGCATTTCTGGCATCACCAAATATCCAGGGATGTTCTTGGGTGCCAGAGCTGCGTGTATGCAGGGTGGAGCTGTGTTCCCCGTTGCCTGTGTCCTTGCACCCTCTGCAGGAGCACACACTGCTGCCAAAGCTGTGTGCCTCAGTTTCCCCCTTGCCTCCAGCCCTCTCTATCTACTCTGCTTCCCCTTCCCTCTTCCAAAGAGACTTTTGGGGAGAGAAGTTTCTGCAAGTTGTTGCATGGGCTGAGCAACCTGCCCTTATATTCGGGTACCAGAGCTGGAGGATGCTGAGCTGCCAGAGCAATGCCGATGCATTTTAATCGTGATACTGTTGGTGACAAATGTCTCTGTTCCTCCACTGGCTTTTTTTATTGCAGGTGGGAGGGGGGTGGTGGGCTCTTTCTACAGGTACTAACTCTTAGGTTCCATATAACTGCATGGTGTAAAGGACCCATGGGAAGTCATTGTTCCTGAGTTGGGCTGGGAAGTGTGGCCAATTAAGAGATTAATTTATAACAGGTACGAACCAGGAATCTGACAGCTTATTATTAATGGATACATGCAGAACAGAGTGTGTGGTGTAAGGAGCAGAGAGCTTTGCTTGTCTCAGGAGGTGAGATGCTGTGTACAAACCAGCTCCCACCTGCCCTGGGGCATGGGTGATCCTCCCCAAATGACTGATATTTGGGATTAAATCACCTCCCTGAGATGCTTCACCTTTCTCAAGCACCTGGCTTTATTTAGATCATGAATTTTCCTGCTTGCAAGCACGGGGGGGAAGTGGTGGGTGGGGTGGGTGGGACAGGGAAGAATTTCTGGGGTCCTTAAATATTTACGCCTGTCTTAGTGAAATAGTGCTCTGCTTAACGGTCCGCTCTTGGGAAGGGCGATACCTCTCTGAAGATGCTTTATAAAAGCTACAGCTGTCTGGAGATTTTAAGGGGGAGGATGTAAATGATGCAAGAAAAAATGAACTGGCTTGTGTGTGCAGTCTTCTAGAGCTCCCCCCCCACCCCCACCCTGGGAGGAAAAATATCTGCAACTCCCCACTTTGACAACAGTTTGCTATGTGGGAAATAAGGTGGGATTCTTTTTGCAATTTGTATGCAAAAGAGGTGATGGCATGGCATGTAGCTTCATCCCTGGGGCTGGTTTCCACTACCTTTCCCCTCCCAAAAAGGCAGGAACAGCTTGCGTAGTTGGATGGGGAAGTCGGGTCACGTAAATCCTGTCCTTGATCATTCCCCATAGTGATATCGGGGCTGTCACCCATGTTGCTGTGCTGTCTGGAGGATGGGCATCTTGAAGTGCAGCATCACAGTGTTTCAGCAGTCAGGTCTGCCTAAATATCTGCAAATAAATTGACTTGTTCCCTAAAGTAGGAACCGGGAGGTCAAGTATGGAAGACAGACACCCAGCTCTTCTTCTGCAGACTTGAAAGAGGGGAGTATGAAGCTGTTGGGATAATTTTCGTGACTTGAGCTCTGACATGAGCAGCATCCCCAGCACAGCCCTGGAAGGCTGGTTAAAAGGTCCTTTAGATGCCTACATTGAGTACGGGTATTTTGCAAGCTATTGCAGAGCTTTCCCTTAGCTGCATCCCTCCTTGTCTGAGTATTAGAGCAGACTGGCTCCTTACATTTGATCTTGTGGGTGGTTTTCTTGTTTCCTGCCTCTTTGGGAAGCAGCGTTATTAATATGGAGACAGTCTGCACAGTGTCTGGAACAAAAAGACCACAGCGGGACTGTAGCTGCTATAGAAATTTTGTCATTTGGAAGGTCCTTTGCCTCTTATGTGAGCCTTTAAGTGAACAAACAAGTGTGGTGCTGGTCTTCTGTGATGCTCCTCCAGTTTTGAGCTTGTCGTGGCTCTTGCTGTTCTGTGATGTTGATTTTGATGGGGCTTTTGGTCACTGGCAGCAATTCCTCAAATATCCTGAAGCTGGGAGTCTTACTGCTAGGGGTGATTGCTCTGATTGACCTGGTTAATTTAGCAGTGTGGCTCTCTGCCTGCCAGGGGGTGCAGGGTGATAAAAAAGCTGTTGTCATGCTGACATGCTTGAGAGTTGGCTGCTTCTGGACTGTACAGGCTGGAGATGTCTCTCTGTGTTGCTCGTACCTCCTGGGAGGGTCTGTGCTGATTGATGGGTTTGCTGTGGAAATCCATCAGGGCAAGAGGGGGAGAGTCTCTTGGTAGCCAGTCCTGACCTTGGGGGCATCTTGAGGTGTAACCAAGTTGTCAAGGTTTGAGATGAATCCTGTGTTGGGGAGCTGGGAAGGGGCAGGATGAACTCTCCTCACGCTATCCAGGTATATGACCCCCTCTTAGGGGATTTCTGGTGCTTTGTGGTTTGAGCATGGATCACCACTGCATCCAAGCCGGTCAACCGGACTGTGGCTTGGAGACCATGCAGAGGTGGTCCACGCTTTATCGTATCATATATCCCTGCTTAAACCCTCCACCCAGACTGTGCCCTGCTGGGAGGCAACATCCCAGCTAAATCCCGTGCTCGGGTTGATTAACATACTCCTAGCTCATAAATCTAAGCAAGTGGATTTGGGGAAGAACTTTCCTGCCTCCAGTAAAACTTGCCTTTAAATTATTTAACAAGCTTCTTAAGCAACTCAGCCATTTTGCATGGAATTTGTCAAGGCTCCATCAGCTCTACACAGTGCAATGTGACAGCCATACTTTTATTACGAGCAGCGTATTAATCTTGGAATGGTGCTATTTGTTTTCCTCTCTTGCTTTTATGGTGCTTAAAAGCATGTATCTTCTCCTGAAAATCAATAACTGAAGCTATGAATAATAAAAAACACTGCAGTGAATGGCTCATAGAGATCCTATGGATGTAAGTTGCAGCAGTAATGACTCTGTTTGCTATCCATTAAGTATGTGAACTCCGAAGAATTATGCAGATTATAATAGCTGTATCAACATAAGTATGTTTTGCTGATAGACTTTCCTGATTGGATCCACGGGATATAAGCCTGCTAATCCCCTGTGCAGAGGACCTGATTATATTAGAGTACTCTGCAGATCTACAGATAAAAAGTTAAGAAACGATTAAAAAATGTTGGCCGGTGTGTGTGGCTTGTCAAAAGCGGTCGGGTTGCTGCTGTATTTGGGTTTTTCTTGAAGCAGACAGGAGTTTTCTTGGCGTCCTCGGTGGAAGCCAAGAGCCCAACTCCAAGGCCTGGTGAAAATGTAGATGTGGCTGGTACAATAAGTGCAATTTGCCCCGCGCTGAGCCTTAAATGTCACAGCAGCTTTGCCCTGCAACTGCTCTGCCTGAGGCTTAAGCAGCGATTTGGTGCTGGGAGGGGACTTCAATCAGTGCACGCGTGGCGCAGCCTTGCTAATTGCTCATCTAAGTGGCCAACTACCCTCGTGCATGCTGCCGGCATGTGTAACTGCTAATTGCACCTGGATGGTAGATGCCTGTCTATGGACCTTTTTTTTTTGCTCCCCTCCTCCTTCCAGTGACTTGTTGGCTGAAGCTAATAATGGAGCTGCAGTGGAGGAAAAATCAAAAAAAACCCCACCACCCTGTAATTAACAAAAAAATCATCTTGCTGTGCACTTGACAAGGTTAAATGCCGTGCAATTTGGTATGTAAAATTGTGCATGTAAGATCTGCTTATTAATATCACCTTGCTAATACAGTGTGTCACCTCAGTAGATGACAGTGTGCTCTACCAAGTCTGCTCCACTTTTTATTTTTTTCTTTTTACAGTGCTTCAGCTTTCTTAAAACTGGGGAAACTGAGGCTGTGCCACGGGGAAGCGATGCGTCCTGCTTGCATGGCTCATCCTTCCAAGCTCTGCTGCTTCCCTGATGCTATATACTGATCTGAACAAACTGAAATATTTCCGCGGTGTAAGAGATGCCCAGCCACGTCTGACATCTAAATCCCCCAGCCATGTGTCTGCTCAGTCTCCTCAGTCCTGTCACTTCTGTGGGCATGAGCTCCTGGTGCCTGACAAACACCTTGGCACCCCTCTGCCTTTTGCATCCATGTTTGGAGAGGCTCTGGCAGTTGCTGAAACAAGTGGAAAGGAGGTCGCTGCGCATTAGGACTCAGCAGAAAAAGATCCCCCCAGTCAGCAGAGATGCATACAAAATTTAAAACATGCTTTTATTTTTCTTTTTTGGAGAAAAGATGAAAGCACCTTTCCACCAGAATATCTGCCAGCATCTCTGCTCCGTGCTGAGTGATTCCCTGTGAGGTTGGAGAGAGCAGCGTCGCAGCTCTGCGGAGCTTTGGGTGTCACAGTGGGGGCTCATTGGAACTGAGCAACTCTGGGGCAGCATTTGCAGCCAAACTCCTTTGGTTGTTGGGCGGAATCAGAGCTGGGATGGATGGCTTCAGCCATCCCTCAGTGTGGATGAGGCTTGCAGCCAGCAAAAGTACAAACGGGAGTGAGATTTTTGTCTTTGTGTCTGTCTCCTGGCCAGCACTCAGCTTCAACTTTCAAAGAATGGCCAAAAAAAAAGAAGTTTAGGGCTTGATGGTGTGTCAGGATCCATAGGACAAACACTGATAGCTTGAATGCCATCTGGGATGCGGATGGACTTAAATTTGGTTGCCAGGCTGTTGGGGGAACTATAATGAAGGATGCTGCGTCTACATTATAGCATCAGCCGTAGGGTTGGCCTCGACTTCCCCATCCAGAGAAACTTGAAGAGTAATGGTATGGTTTGGGTTATCATGTGGAATTTATTATCAATGCTGGTTATTCTGTGGTTGGGGAACCTGTTCTGCCTTACGCCATCCAGGCCGGGAAGCTGTCGCCTACCCTCCATCGGCTAGCATCTCATTAGCAAATAAAATTGTTATTTTCGGGATAATGCTGCGAGTTAATGTGATGTGCATGTCACGAAACCCCAAACGTGCTGGATGCAGAATCGGGCGAGTTGCAGTGATGAATGTCATGCAAAACTCGGAGGCACTAATTGAAGGTGGTTTCAACAGAATATTCAATTAATGCTCTCTGCGTCGCAGACAGTCTGGAAAAGGCGCTGTTTTCTCCCGAGGATCTGTGTTACTGTGCAACAAACAGATGAAAATGAACCGTTTTACGGCCTTCTAATTGAAAGTCGATGCACCAGTTTTATTAAAATTTTCATGGTGGGGGGAACTGGGTGCCTCAAGGGCCCAGTAATGGGATGAATAAGCTCCCTCTTCACTGCTGCTCGCATCCAGCCCTGGGCAAAACCGACTGAAAATAAATGCCTGCGATATGCCTACTGGGATCTGAGGCCTTGGCGTCTCATCTTGTGTGCACAGATCCACTTTATTCCTGTCCGCTGCCCCTTTGGCACACCTTCCAGGGGAGCGAACATCCCTGGGAAAAATTGCTTTGTTGGATCAAAGTAGGGGACTGTTGGGTGGGGAGAGTGGAAAGGTGTTTTCTCACCCCTCTTCTGTGGGCAGAAGGCTAGGTTTCTCCTGGTTTTGAGTCTTTCACCCTCTTTCTTGATGCCACTGTGTCATGCATGGGGAAGGTGAAGTTTATTTGTAGGAGGACGGAGCAGAAGGAGCTTCTCCGCTCTGTCTCGTCACCTCCTGAGGGCAGGCTGTCCCTTTGGGTGAGGAATGAAATAATGAAATTAACTTTTTTATTCTGCTCTGGTCTACTGTCATCCTGCAGCAAACCCTGCTTCTCTGCACTTTCCAGCCTGTGTTGGCTGTCTGGTTATCTGCATCTCTTCTCAGCCTGCCTGCGGATTCATGGCAGCTCTTGAAGGTATGGCTGGGAACAGTTTTCCCTCCCTCCATCATTTTACCAGCTTCTCTGTTGCCCAACCTGTCAATTCCCAAAGGTCATTGGGATGAAGTTGCTATATATATTAAGGCAAATGCGCAGGCCAATGAGGCTGTTGTTTCTCGTGCTGGAAAGGAGCAAAAGGAAGATGCTTTCCATGCAACTTGCAAAAGTCTGTGTGTTTGCTGGCTGATGCATGGAAGCTGTTAGCTGAGGCCTTCCGTGGCGTTGCATATGGGTACTAATTTATGCTTATGCATCCAATGATGATTTAGCTGTTTTAAAGCATTATTTACGATGAGTTCCTATACCCATTTTGCCATGGTGATAGTGTTGTGATAATGGGAATTTACAGTTCTCTTCGACAAGAGTCCATAAACCAAGCGGCTGGATATTTTTTTGTATTCCTACAGGCCTAATTTGTAACATAAAGCACTTAATAATTGTTATTAATGAACCTGCTGCGGTTGGTCTGTGGACCCAGCTGGAAATCACATCTGCCATCAGATTTGCAGCAAACTCTTGCGGGTTGAGGGAGGCGTGAGCAGCCGACATGGCCAGGAGGAGCTGACTTCAGCTGGCCAAAAGAATTGCCTAGGCATCAACAGGAACCATTGGGGTGGATTATGGAGAGTTAAGAATCTGGAATGGCTGGTAGGTGAGGTAGGAGCATTGTAATAAAGAGGAGAAAAGGAGAAAGCAACTGCTGGTTTCATAGGGACAAGGTATTTGGGACAATTAAATGCATGTTGATAAACAATTGCCAGGGACTTAAGTAAACATCCTTAGGGATTTTCATACCCATTCCTCACTCAAATAGAAAGCAGCCAAGATTTTCACAGCCAGCTAGTTATTTCTGACTGGTTCCCATTTTGGATATCCAACCTGGGATGGAAAGATAACAGATGCTTCTTGTTTTTCCCCACCTCTCCCACTGGGTTGTGTGTGACCTTGAGAAAGGCGTTTAATCTTCGTGTGCCTCGGTTCCTGGCTGAAAGAAGGCTCCGTTGCAGTCCTCTGGGTTGCAGCCAAAGTGGTGTAAAGATACAGAGCTTTATTGGCAATATCTGTTATTAAACCTTGCAAATCTCACTCCCGGTTCTTCCTCCCGTTTATTTAGATTTTGGGATGTTCACTGACTTGGGATAACGGGCTTGGATCTGGGTGGAGGCATCTTCGTTACCGGCGTAGAAACGACAAATTAGAATATCTTTTTGGAAGGCGTACAGATGCTTTCAAGCGATGATGTCAGTAATTAGATGACTTCAGAGGGTTTAATCATCCAAGCATCCCTCAGCTAAGCCCTCATCTCCTGATTCACAGCCCCATGCCTTGTCCACGGTGGTTGAAATGAGGTAATGCTTTGAAGAATCACGAGCAGATCTTTGCAAGGAGGGTATTTTGCATAATTGGTTTCTGACAAGGCCTAAAATACTATTTAGAGTTACATGGCTGAGTGTTAATTTATGCCTGTACTCCTAAGCGTAACTTTGTTACATGAAAGTGTTATTTATGACACGAGCTCAGAGCTATTGTGTGTTGGTGATAGCGCCGTGATAATGGAGATATATAGCTCGTTGTGGCAAGAAGCTATAAAAGAAATGGGTAGATGTTTCTCTGCAGTTATGGACTTAATTTTTTAATGTGAGATATGGTAGCGATTGTAAGTAAGTGATGTGATCTGATAGTCAATAGGAAGCAGGATGGCAGAGGGTTTGGGGTTTGTTTTTAAGGAATAACTTTCTTCTGGAAGATGCTTTTTAGCTCATGCTGAGTTTGATCGCTTCTCCCAACGTCTTAAGTGACTTAAAATCAAAATAGTGGGTATTGACTTGTCACTTCTCTGTTACTCTTAAATATAACTCTCAGAATTAATTAAAACTTAAATCATATGAAAAGCAATCCTGCATATTTAATATGATAAAACATAGACTGGGAGAAGTGGAAAAAATTGAACTTTGCTCAAGCATTTTGATGCTTCTTGACTATTTCAAGTGTTTCCACTTGGTGGAAAGGGTGACTTCTATCCTCCTCCAAGGTGTGAATTTTGAAGTACAGAGATATTTTTATGTCCCTTCGCCAGTGAAATTCTGCCTTCAGCTGTGAGTTTTGGTGATGGTGGCTTTGTTTTAAATGGGAGCGAAATGCTGGGTTTCCATATTCCTTCAAAACATTACGGGCAGAAACATATCTTGTTTTTTGCATTAGCTTATTCATGTCTCACTTGACAAAGCACAACAGGAAACAATTGAGGGAAAACAAGTCTGAGGTTAAAGTTGTTTTGAAACAGAGACTGCAAATATCGGATTTTGAGGAGTATCAAAGCAGGATGATTCAAAGTCGTCAGATGTTATTTTTTTCCCTTCTTCTGTGAAATGAAATTTCTGCAGAAAAAGACCTGACTCTGCAGAGCGTTTCACTTCCAACAAATCTCATTTCTCTGACTGAAAGTGGTTCCATCCCAGCCTTTTCCAGTCAGACCTGCAACTTACCCTTTTCTGGGCCAGATTTATTCCTTCGCTCAACATGTTTCCTTGTAATCGAGACGGCCCCAAAGCTCTGGGAAAGGAATCAAAACAGCTTCGGGTACTTCAAAGGGTGGAAGTCACTCTAGCATGTCGTGTTAGATGTCCTGTGACAACTAATCCAGCGTGTGATGTGACCCCTTTCCAGGTGTCCCTGCCTCTCTCAAAGACCTTGAAAAGAGCCCTGATAGACTGAACTCAACTTCTGCTTAAATCGCCTGCCTATGATACTTTCCCTGTGAAAATGCAGGGGATGGGGGAATATGAAAGACTCACCAGCCAGATGAAATGAGAAACAAGGAGAATGCAAGCAACACGCACGGGCAGGCAAGGTGTTAGCAAGATGGAAAGAGTAAAGGCTTTACTGCAAACAGTAAAAGCCAATGTGAAGCTGTCATGCTGGACATAAAGCTAACAATTTACCAACAGCCCGGTGGCAGTAAATCACGGTTGAGCTCAATCTGAATATAAGGAGCACTGATGTGTAGACTCCATAGGTGGCTCGGGATGGGGGAGAGATGATAGTTGTATGAGCAAGAAGATCCATGTTCTGTTAGAGGAAGGCGTAAGGGTTAAATATGTGCCAAACTGTGTCTTGTTGCAGTTGGACCTGTAAAAGGCAGGTCAGCGGCTTCATGGGACAGCCTGGAGAATGCGGTGAAACTGCTTGTTCTTGGCTTCCCCTCAGGCTTTCCTGCATATTCATCATTTCCTGGGAGCTACTCGTGGGAGTAAAACTACATCTGTGCTTCGGTGTGTTGAGGATTAGAGTAATGCCCATAAGAAATGGAAGAAATCTATTGTTTAGTCTTGAAAGCTCATCCCTAAGTGATGCAGAGGATGCTTGTTAATATTCCCTCTGAAGGCTGTTCGTGATGATTCTTCACTTTTCACATCGCATTTAAAGAATGTTTCTTTAAACTGCTATCACTTAAAAATCTTCTTAGCAATTATGGTTGTTTAAAAAAAAAAAAAAAAACTTAAAGAAAATCCCCAAGGTCAAAGCAGTCTCGTCTTTATATGGATGGCAATAAATTACTTCAAGTCTATTCATAGCATAGGGAAGACCTTTTTATGTAGAAAGGATCATTATAGAGTTGCCAGGTCGTTAATTACATTGGGTTCTTCTACTTGCTATGTGAGTCATTTCCATGAAGCAGCTAAGATCATGGTGAGAGATAATGCAGTAAAAAGCGCATTAAAATGCTTCAAATGTCCTTTTGCTCATATCTGTACATCAGTCAGAACGACAACGGATTCAAAAAGGGCACTGCCAATTTAAATCAATAAATTTTTAGTGGTGTGGCCGTGGCCTATATAGATATTTTGAGTCGAGGCAGGGGACTGGTAGCATGCTCGTTGTTGATGCTCAGAAGTATTAAAGTTTAATAGACTCTCCAGTCCCATTCTGGCTGTCTGTCAGGTTGGTGCAAATCCAGAGTCGCTCTGTCGCAGTCAATGGAGGGATGCAGGTGTGAGAGCAGAATCCGGCCCTCTGTGCCTTATTTACCACTCCAACCACCTGCTTTAGGAGATAAAGCAGCTGCTATCTTTCTAGCTTTAAATGTGACATTCAGCCAGTTATATGCCTGGTCCCCTCGTCACTTTAGATGCTTGTTGATTTTTCTTAAATGTCAGAAGAGTTTTTAAACTTCATTTGGATTTGGCTGCCAAGCTTCGGTGGCAGCGCTGTCACCTCCCACGAGGTCAGTCTGCCTGCTGTGCGCAGGAGTCCTGTTGGCGTGCAGTTCTCTATTAACACATTAAGGTGGGGGGAAATTAGCCTTCTCCTTTACCTTCAGAGGTGTTGGTTTTGTGGTTTTTATTTTTGCTGTGGTTTACCTTGCCATCCCTTTTCAAAGGCACTGGTGCGTGGCTGGGGATGGGATGTTTGCACTCTGTTCTCCCATCCCATGGTTGTCAGGGAAGGGACCAGTAGCAAAGTCCAGTTTGGCTCTTTCTAAGGTGCTTGCTCTTGAAAAATATTTATTTTGGCAACCATTTTAATGGAAAACTCAGCCCCCTTTGTCTACATTTGCCTCCTCAAGCTCCTTCAGACAGATGCAGTGGTGGGGAACTGCCTTTGCTTTCAGGTTGAGGTATGGTCCTTCCCTTCCACTCACCTTGGCATCAGGAGAAAGAGGTTTCATCTTCCAATCTTGCTTTCCAGAGGGATTCCTCATGGTGTGTATGAAAGGGCCAAGGGAAAACTCTTCAAGCTCTTAGCTCAGTCTCTCCACACTCTGCTCAGGTTGGGTGCCTCCTGGGGAGGCTGTGCAAAAATGCAAGCTGTCAGGAGGAGCGTAAAAATTTAAATTCTGGTTGGTATGAGAAAGGAAGAGGCTTGTCCAAGCAGATCCAAAAGGCAGTGTCAGACCATGGGACTTCAAGGCAAATCCATTCTGGATTTTTTGGGTTGTGTAAGGCAGATTGAGGTGAACCCACACAGACCTGCCTCTATCAGCCCTGAGCAAGGTGAGTTGTGGCTAGGAAGGCAATCCACCCCAAGCCATGCTTGCCCAGGGTTTCTAAGCCCCAGTGGCTTGCCAAACCCTCATTGGTGGGTCTATGAACCTAGAGAAGTTTCCTCTGCATGGAAAGCACTGTTCTCATCCACAACGTGGTTAGCCAGAACAGTTGATGCTTAAGATTATTGAGGTCTTCAAAGCATGTTAAGGATGGAGCTGATCAGTAGCTCCTCTAAGTCAGCATTGCTTTGTAGGCTTTAAACTTTCTGTCAGCTGGAAATCATCTCAAAACTGGAAAATGGTGTTTTTCTAGGGTTGTGAGGGCACATGAAGCAAGTTGTGAGTAAGGGGAGGAAGAAGAAAGGCAGTGTGTGGCCACAGCCTGCCGGACGCTGCTCTTGTGCGGGTCCAGCAGCGTTTGCAGCAGCACCCAAGTGCCTGACCTGAGCTCTGCTCCCCACTCTCGAAAGGGGCAGGGTGGCTGCGGGGCAGGCACAAATGCACTGTGTCTAATCACGAGCTCAAAGCCTTCGCTATCAAACCTTCAGCTCTTCACGGTCTAATTACAACTTGCCTGGTGCATTGGTTACGATGAGCAATGAAGATGTAATCACTGCTGTTATTTGTCCTTCCCGGCTCCAGCTGTTAAAACAATTCCTCCTTCATAGCCCAGCCAATTTCATGGCTTTAATGTGTCCCCACCGCTCCTGAATCCCGTGAGTGAGGAGCGCTGCACCAGAATCTCCATGAAAGCAGCCTATTTCCTGCATGAAGCCCGTGAAATTGGGGAAGATAATATTTTCAGAGCTGCTGGTACCCTGATTGCATGTTTGTTTGAAATGACAGTTTATGTTGTCTCTCTCTTTCATTAGGGAGGTTCAGCGATCGCGATGTTATTAACTAACAACAGCACTCACTGCATATAAACATGATTCCGCAGAGACACTCCAAGGAGCACTTGAAGGCAGAGGGGAGGGAGATGGAGAAGGAAGAGATGTGATGTTTCTTGCCTCTTTTTTTTTCCCCCCTCTCTTCCAAAGGAGGGAAGGTTTGGCAGAGATTTTCAACTAGATTAGAAGCTCCAAAGAGTTTCATTTTGTACTGAATCCCCTGACAGCGAAGGGGAAGCATAGCACTGACTCTCCAGTGCAAGATGTCTGGCAGTTCCTGCAGCGCTGGGCTCTGCCAAGGCTTGAGGACTTCCAGTGGGCCAGGAAGCTGCTTTCTGTATAGACCAGCGTCTTAAAGATGGGTCTGAAACAAAACTTTGCACCTCTAAGTGCTTTCTGCTGTCAGGGCACAGGCTCCATCAGCCACTTGGGCCCTAAGGGCAGGCAGATGAGGGTCTTCTGTTCCCCTAGCAGACTCTTTCCATCCTAAATCATCCTACAAAGGGGGCTGAGCTGTACCTAGTGAGACCCAAAGTGTCTTGCTGCACCTTCCAGTGTCCATAGCATCTCCTGAAGTGGGCCCTGCATCCACCTACTACCCCTCGGAGCTTCACCTCTGCAGCAGGCAAATGCTGTCACTTAATTAACAGACCGTGACCCCAGCCCAGGCAGTCACTAACTGAAGCCTCATCACCAGGCCTGTGAAATCCCCTGTGACAGGGCTGCTTTGCGTGGCGTCTGCGAGGAAAGCCGTGGCTGCAGGCTTGTCTTCTCATGATGCAATTTAGAGATGGGAATCAGTGTGCACTAACAACACTATTGCTTGGGTGGCAGGGGGGGGAAAGGAGGAGAGGCCTTTCCGATTTTATAAGTTTTATATGTTATTGGGTGCTGAGTTGCTGGAGATTTCATGGACATAGGCTTCTGCAGCTAAAATACCAGCCAAATATGGAAGCTGTAGCTTTCCTGGGGTGCCTCAAAAGCTCCCTGCCCCAAAACCCTATGGGCAGTTGGGCTGCTAGAAGATAATCTTCCCTGGGGTCTGCTGGCACCATACGCTAAAAAAATAAGTGTCTGGGGACTGGTGGCTGATAGTGAGGATGAAAGGAAGGTGTTCAGCTATGGCTGTTGCCTTGGGATTTAGCGGAGAGGGGCAGCTTTAACCATGGTAGCAGAGTGGTAGGAACTGGGGTTGCTGAGGAAAATAGAGGAGATGGTTATACTTTCAGGATTGGGGCTTGTTGCAGGGGTTTTGCCCTTATATTCCTCCATCACAGACAGGAGAAAGAAGATAAATCGCTTTGGCGTGTGCATCAGCACCCAACCTGCATCACAGACGTGCTGCTGATTTCCCGTGCTGCTGGTGCTGCCTCTTATTAAACATAAATAGCTGTGAAATGGACTTGGGGGGGGTGGGGGTGGGAGCGATCTATCCTGAGGTATGGAGCTGACTTTAAATAGAGCCAGCAAAGTTGCTTATAGCCAAGGCTGCCTATTATCAGAGCCTGTTTCCAACAAGTTATGTCTCTGCCAAGCAATAATTGTTCAGGCTAAAAATTTCTATGCTGTAAGTCTGCCTCTGGCTATATGAAATTGGGGGAGAGGGGATGGGTTTGTGTCTGGGTTAAAAAAAAAAAAAAGTAACTTAACAACGGAGCTGAAGAGATCCAGTCTCTCCATGAGATGGAGGCAGAGACTTGGAGTTTGGCAGGGGGATGCAGAGGCTGTGCAGAAGCCGAGATTCAGCAGTGGGTAAGAGCAGGGAGAGGAGCGATGGGTCTAGTGAGAGAGAACTGTCTATTTTCATTACTACCGACTCATAAGCCGGAGACTCTGCTGTGCCTCTAATAGCTGCTGTCTTGTTTGTCCCCATATGGGCTGGTTGGTTAATGTGGTTCTCCTGGCTAGATGGAGAAAATGTTCGTGAGAAATTGTTAAAGGAGCTTGATTAAAGGTATAGTAATTTAGGAAATGGAAGAAGGCTTCTCATTCAGCCTTAATTTGGCCATTTGCATGGGTTTGTTGGCTGTGATTGTTTTGAATGATGTAATTGGGTGTTATTTTTCTCTATGGGAGTGCTTTATCCATCGTGAAGAAGTGCTAGCTAAAGTGCAAACATCTCACCCTGGGTTCTGGTTTGTCTCTGTCCTGCATGCGGGAATAACCATCAACAACAAAAAGACAGGAGAGGCTGGAGACACCCTTGGATGCTGGTTTCCAGCAACCTGTGGGTTAGGGTCTTCCTGAGCTAGCTGTGTGAGATTCTACTCCTGTTCCAAAATCCTTTTCTCCCTGAATTTGGTATCTTACTGACCTTGCCCTCACTTCTGCCTTTCACAGCACCCTGTTGCCGCAAGTTTGAGCCAATCGTGTGCGCAGAGAAATTACTCTTTGGTTTGGCACTTGGAGCCTGCAAAAACCTGTGTCTGAACTTCAGACCAGCTCATCCCCCATGGAATTAGTGGGGAGAGCTGGTGAGCTGCATCCTTTACCCTTTTTTCCGGGAGGGATGCTGGGCTGCAGTGGTACCCGAGGCCCCCTCCCCAGAGACAAGGCGGTGGGCTGGTGCTGCTGCAGTGGAGCTGGGTGGTGTGAATGCCTCCTGTGTGTGCCAGCTGATTAGAAAGCAGAAGAATGGCAAGAGAAAATGAAAATGGGAAGGAGCTTGACAGCCCATGGAGAGGTATTTCAGCTGCAACACAAAACATTTGGTGGTAATTATAGAATAACCTTCATTTAAATGCAAATAAGCCTGTAATTAAGATAAGGGCTCTGTCATTTGCCAGTATTCCTCCTTCCCTCCCTTGCCAACCATGGGTTTTGAGATGTTCCCCATCTCACTGTGGTGCTGCCTGTTTGTCTGAGGACTCCTGTGGCGAGGGACGGTGAGCAATAAGGGAAACCACTTCTGCTGTGCTTTGAGCCCATCCCAGCCAAGCTGAGGAGTCTGAGATGGGACTGTGTGTCCTACTTGGACCCTGTTTGACAGCTTCAGCTAAAACCCTCGCTCTAAATGCTTCTCAACTCTCCAAGGCTTGATAGCTAGGTTTGGGCTGTGCTTGGATATTCCCAAGATGCTGATCTTCTCCCTGGGCCATGCTGGAATACGCATTGGGATCGCCACGCTCAGCAGGGGCTGCAGGAGCAGAGCTCCTCTGCCATGTCCTGTGTCTGGGAAGAGCTTGGTTCAAATCAAGGCCTGGGTGGTCCACAGTTGCGAAGGTGAGGTGCAGGTAGTGTTGTGGAGAGTACTTCCATCTTTACTTGTAGCTTGGACTTTCAAGAGACTGGGAGAAAATGTTACCTTTGGCCTCATCCAAGACTCTAAGAACTGGATAAAGACAAGTTGGTCTTTATCCACAAGATATCACAGAAGATGACTTGTCATGCTGGCAGAAATGGTAAGGCTGTATCATCCTGCCATTGCTTGCAGGGAGCACCTGCGTGGGCAGCATGAGGCTTAATCCGTGTCTCCTTGCTGGGGAGGGAAACCGAAGCGCTGGAAACAGCCATTGCTGGAAAGGTTAGCTAGCAACCTTTGCTTAAACTGTCTCAATCTGTATGAAATGTTATCTCTCTGCCTGACTACAGATATGTGAGCCCAGGGAGCGGAGATGCTCCCAGATTGTATTTATCTAGCCCTTTGAAAGGGCGTTTGAGGAATTAACTCGGCAGCTTGGGAGAACTTTAATGTTTCGATAAGTGGCTGGTGTTGCATCCCCCCCTGCCACAGCGTGACACCTGCGATGGAGCATCTCCGTGGCAGACCTGGCCCAGTTAAGAGGAGGCAAAACTCCTTGTCTCAATTGTGCGAAAGCTGCCAGATGCCCTGGTGCTCCTTCCTTCCTGGGCTCTTCCCCTCCCTTCCCACTGGGAGCAAGAACCACTGTCTGGATCCATCCCTCAGAGCCGGGAGCGGGCGGCGCTCTGGCTGAACCAGCTTCCCTAAGCCTATCTGCATTGCAGATTCCCATGAAAATGATGCCTGGTATATTCATGTATTCCTTTTTTTCTTCTCCTTCCTTCTCCAGAGGCTTTTGCAGGTGTTGGGGGGAGGAGGAAAGGCAGGCTCAGACCCTGTTGTGGTGGAAGGGGAGGTGACTTCATCCTGCTCCAGAAGCAGGGTCTGGGTTGTTATCTTGGAATGATGGTGGGATTTGGGAATTAGAGCTGAGTCCTTGCAGCAGCAAGGTCCTGTTCAGTGGGTGGAGGCAGAAAAGCAGCCAGAAGCAGTTGGAGTAGGTGGTGTTGTAGATGCTTCCCTCTGGACGTCACCAGTAACATGTCTGTCGGGGAGAGCAGAAGGCCTTGTCACCTCTAAGATGCAAGGCTAAAGTTGCCACCTTTCTCTTAAATACTGACAGCAGGGTTTGCTTCTGAGAGTGCTGAGCTGAGCAAGGGAGGTGGGAGAGGCTGGAGTGCAGGTTTTCCTGGCTGGAAAGGGCCAGAAATTATGATTTCTGTGCTCCTGGTAAGGTCCAACCGGTCTCCATCCAGAGAGGAGTGCACAGAGGAGTGTAAAGGCACAGTTAAACAGTGAGACACATCAGCAGCCCCTCGGGCTGCTCAGGAAACAGTCCAAAGAAGGAAAAAAGGAAAGAGCAATTTACTGGTGAAAGTGTTCTTGAATATACAAAGAATATGTCAATATAACTCTGCTTTTAATATTTGATACTGGCCTATGAATAATTCACCTAAATGTACAGCCAACTCGGTGACCTCTGAAGCGATGCTGCGTGCACCAGGGGAGCAGGGAGTGCATGGACTTGGGATAAAGGCTTTGTCACAGTAAAGGGGACAAAAACCCACAGGGGATGAGTCCCCATGCTCTCTTCCTGCTGCCCACGAGATGGCAGACAGTGCCCACGCAGACACCCACTCCTGAGCACCCACCGGGAGCTGGGGTGGTGGGGGTGACTTCTTACCTTGGCTGAGCTGCCTGACTTGCCAAAAACTCGGCACGTGGGGCTTTTTTGGGACACCCAAGGTGGTGCATCGGTGTTGCAAGCCAAAAGGTGCAAGAGGCTGACGAATCTCAGTGCTGTGGTCTCCTGTGAATGGGAAGCCGGGGGGATAAGATTAGTCCTAGAAGCTAGACTTGCTGTTTGGCAAGGTGAATGCCTATGCTCGGGATCCTTCCAGAGACAGAAAGGACCCTCCATCAGCTTATTTCTGAAAGGTAAAGCTAATGTTTACACCCTCTTGTAGGTTGGCAGATGGACCTGCTCATGGAGGCTGGCAAGGAGCCTTTAACACCGAGACGGACACAGGAAGGGAGCCCTGCTCCCCTGGGGAGGCACTGCCAGTGATGCTGGGAGTTTTCCCATCATTAGCTGTCTAATTGCGCTGCTGGGCTGAGCAGAGGTCTCGGTGTTGGGCTCCTGATGCTTTATTGATTACTGCCACTTGTAACACTTCATTTTCTCCATTTCCTCCAAATCCAAGCGGCTGATGGGTTTCTTTTCTCCCTCCTCCCGGCCCCTCTGAAATCACTTTGAAGGTTTATTTGTGATTTCCTGTCTGTTAAATTGAAGTTGAAAAGAAGTCATGAATGGCCTCAACTCCCTCCCTGCCTGCAGTGGGGACGCAGGCAGGCTCTGTCTGTGCCGTGGGGGTCTGCAGCTGCCTCCCCTGGGGTGAGCAGGGGGGATATTTGGCTCTGTACAGTTTGCAGCGGGAGCGGTGAGGGTTAGTGCTCCCTGTTAGTGCTTTGGGGGTGCAACCCCCATCCCCACATCCCTCACCCATGCCAAAACTGGCACAGGAGGCCACTGTCCCCCATGCTGCAGAGGGCAGCAGGCCCCCACTAAGCCAGCCTGTCCCGGTCCCCCCCTGCATTGCCCCTATTGCTACAATAGTTCATGTGCTACAAACAGGCCCAATTAGAGTATTGATCTCCTACACGCTGGGAGCTGAGGGTTGGTCCCTCCTTAGCTGGCTCGGTAAACAGAGCTCTCCATCAGCAGCCACTTCATGAATGTCACAGAGCAACTTGCTCATCATCCCCCCATGGCCACAGCAGCCAGAGCGCTGTAAGGAAAAGGCCAACCATCTTGTGAGGAGCAGGAAGAAATTGGGTTACCCCTTACCCAGCTGCCATGTGTTTTCTGTGGGCCTGAAACTGGGTATTTCTGCTGGAAAAATGGTGTGTGTGTGTGGCTACAAGCAGTGGGTGGATGATGATGTCCCATTTTTGAGATGGGTTGGTGACTTGTTGATGGTACTTTATGGGACTTCCCATTTTTCATGTGTTGCTTAAAGACGTTGCTAAGAAAAGTGAGTGCTGCCCACCAGAGAAACCCTTCCGGGGGGGGGTGGGTGAGCTGGTCCTTGCTCTGGTTTAGGAGGAAACATGCCCAGGTTTACCTGTAATGCCATCAGCATTTGTTGCTGGGGGAGTGAAAGGGGATGTGGTCCATTGTCCGTTTTGGGGGATCTGGGGTTTTTTTTGCCTTGCATCATGTGCCTGAAATTGAAAGGACTTGCTCTGGCTTGGAGGGGTTTCATGACCACAAACCTTGTGTTTGCTTTTGTTTTGGTGAAGAAGGGGAGAACACTGAAAGTCATTTTGGTGTCTGCCAGCCTTTATTGCTTTCATGGCCAAGCCAAAATAATCCATGATTTGCAAAACCCTGGCTACAGGGCAGGTCCTTGAGGATGGGGGAGTTGAATATCCTTCTTGGAGTGCTTGAAGTTTGGAGCAGATGTGACTGGACAAGTGTGATGTACAGTGACGGGTCATGGGTGGATGAGACCTGTGGGGTTTCTCCTGGCTGGTAATGCAACGCACTGTATGGAAGGCTCTTACAGTGCAGAATTCCTGCAGCCTATGGGGCTTATTAATCTGCCAACACACACACACACACCATGCACTTGGGAGCTGGGCTGCAGCTCAGGAGTGTGCTGTTGTCTCTGCAAGCCCAAGGCAAGTGATTTTTCTCATTTTACCAATCTGGTCACCCCATGCTGCTGAGACAGGCAAAAATTGAGTGCTATGTCCACTTTAAAACAGTTTCCTTGTACAGATAGGCCTGAGGGAAAGTTGTTTCCCTGCTCTGTCCCCACGCAAGGGTCACTGTACTGAATGGGTGAAGGTTTCAGAGGTAGTGTCCAAGCTCTGGTGGAGCTGCTCAGATTGCATTGAGGACTAAACCTACAAAAGCCACGTCCATTAAGAAACAGAGTACAGACCATTGTTTTCACAGACCCCAGCTAGAAATACTGCACAAGGGCCCAGGGGCACCCTCCTCTCCTTGGGGTGAGGTGCTTGAAGAATGGAGAGGAAGATGTCCCTGGATGTACCTGCTGGCGGAAGCAGCCTCCTGTCCCTGAGCTGTTAATACCCGTTACCTGAGTGTTTGCACGCAAGGTGATAAGGACAAGCTGGGAAAGGGACAGGGAGGCCCTTGGTTTTGGCTTCTGGGTGTGCTCGTAGGTGGGCTGAATTAAGTGGTCCCCAGCCGGGGTGTGCAGTCCTGCTTGAACATGGCATCTTCATCTGGAATGGGTTGAGTTTGACCTTAGCTTCACTCCTGGTATGTGTCTGGCTTAAATTATTCCTGAGCAACTGTGGGAAAACTGTCACAGTAGATGTGAGATGAAGGGGGTGACATTGTATATTCATGTCTGCTTGGTAATGAGGTCCTGCTCAAGCTCCTTTGGGGTGGGAGAGTGCTGGCAGTCTTACTCAAAGCATTTCATTTCCTACCAACCACGGGGCGTAGGAGACTCGACTCTGGCTTTGCAGGCTCCTTGAGTAACGACAATGAGAGCAAGCCAACAGGACGGCTCTTTTTTTTGGGGTGGGGATGGGGAAGGGGGTTTACCAGGATGTATTCATCCAGCATTGCAATTTGTAGCCAAATCATGAGAATTGGATGCCTAGAGAAATCCATAGTTGCCATAACAACCAACAAACTATAATTAGTCAAAGAGTTAAGGAGAGGAGTCCAAAGAACAAATGGAAAAAAGGAGCTGCTCTTTGAGGGATGCTGATAGAGATCAGAAAGCCTGGTCACAAGCGTGTTCCGGGAAAACTAATCTCTCCAGAAGCCGTTCGGTCTTTAGGCCCCCGGCGGAGTTGTTTGAAGCCATATAAACTCTGGATTTTCTGATGTTTTCACTTCTAGAGGACAGAAGGATTAGAAACACCCCATGTGTTGAGGCTGTTGCTTTTGAGGCTTGATTGGGTTGCCCTGGCAGAGCCGTGTAGGCTGATAAAGGGGTTGCAGAGTTTTTTTCTTGACCTAGAGAGGTGGGGAAGAGCAGAGCTTGAGGAACCAGGCTGAGCATAGGACTCCTTTGGCTTGGCAGACAGATGAAGTGAGAAGGTTTGACACCGCCGAGTCACCCACATGTATCTTCCTGCATTGCAAGACAGACAAAACTCCCTGTAGCACAAGCAGCAGAGGTTTACCCACGGTGTTTCAAGCGGTGGGCTGAATGCGTGCTGGAATGGTTGAAATGAAGCGTGTGTGGGTAGGGGAGGAAGGCACAGCCCATCCTCTGCCTGCTGAGCCTATGGCCATGCATGCAGCAAAATGCATCCCACTCTTGCACAGGGCTGAGTTTGCAGGAGGGATGTGGTGGTATCCCCTTTCCCGTGGCTGCTGGCTTGCCCAGAGAGGCTGGGGATCTTGGAGCCGTGAGTGCTTGTGTTTGATGTTACCTGCTCTGGGACTCAGCTCAGTCCTCCTCGGTATGATCAGGTGATGGGGACCCCCTTGTTACCCAAGAGGCAGGAACAAACCACTGTTAGCAGCGGAAAACAATCCTGTGCAATTGAGGTCAGGATTAGCAGACAGTCCTTTCACAGGCCCTGGGACAGAATCCCCAGTTGCTTTTTTTGGGTCTGGTTTGCAGCCTGGCCGGGTACAAGCCGCTCTGTTACTCGGTGCCCCAGTTCCGAAAAGGGAATGCCAGCAATAAACCCATGTGTAGCGTAGGGGAAAGATAATTAGTTCAATCACAACCCTGAGCAGTGCTGCCCCAGCTCCCTGCCCTCCTACCCCTTTGCGTACTCATTTTGGAGGAGGCTGTTCTGCTCGTAGGGGCAGGAGCTAGGGCAGGCAGCATCCACATGGAAAAAGTCATGCTAGCATGAAAAAAAAAAAACCCAAAAAAAACCATCGAACCCCTCCCAGACAATATAGAACAAAAAAAAAAAAATATTATAATATGTCTGGAATACAATAGAAGCAAAATCTCCTGGCAGCAAACATTCATGCACTTGACTGCCAAGAAAAAAGGACCTTACAGAAGATGAGACATGAAAGGGATCCCTGCACAAAAACTAAAAGTCGGAACACAATAGTATATATTTCAGGCATATGAAAAAGAAGTGCGACAGTAATACTAAGGAGACAAGATACTCTAACAGAACTGGGAGCCGAGGAGAGAAGAAACTCAATCAGCAGTGACACGGGAGGCTTGGAGAAGGCAGCTCTTTGAATGGATCGGAGTCCTTTAGAAAAAATAAGAAGCCATCCTGCTTATTTATTTTATTTTTTTTCCCCGGGAATTAATCTTTCTCTGTTTTTCTCAGCTTGTACAGGAACAAGGGAGCACATGAATAATACATTGCCAAGACCAAAAAGATACAAGGGGCTGTGTGCACGGGAACTCATGGCATCGATAATATTACGCTGTACGAGGATGACGCCGCTGGCTTTTGGCAGCAGCAAAGGGTGTGCGGGGGAAACGAGAGCTGGGGGGGAGATGAGGAGTGGATCTGCTGCTGAGTGGGCTCCTTGGGGGAGACCAAAGGATGTGGAGGTGTAGCGCAAGACGGGGCTGGGTCAGGGGTGGTGCTGGGTCGAGGAGCTCATGCTTGCTTCTCACTTGGGCTGGTGCCTATCAAGGTTAGCTGTATTTCCATCAGTAAAGATTTGCAGGGACTCTTACTGCAGTCCCACAGATTTGGCATCTGTGTGGGGCTTGCAGTGACGTCTGCAGGAGCCTTTCCAGTGCAAAAGCCACCAGCGTTGCTCACGCTGGTGCTGGGGGTACCGCTGACGGTGGTGGGAGGGAGGGATGCTAAGAGAGAAATCCCCAGTCTGCTTCCTTGCTGTCATCCCGGTGTCAAGGAGAGAATTCCCAGCTGGGTGTCTCGCACATCTCTCCCCTATCAAACCCTAGCAAGGCTTTCTGCTTAGCCTTGGAACAACTTTTTTCTTTGGTGTGTGTATATTTAACAAAAGAGATTATTTTTGTCCCGCTGGAGTGACTTGAGCTGGTGCTTCAGGGGGAAGAACACATCACTGAGCTAAAACTGCAGGAGTTGTCAGTGCCTTGACTCTCCTGGTCAAATACGCTGGTGCCAAAGCTGTACAAGAGCTGATTTTTTTTTTTTTTTTTTTTTTTTAAAACCCTAGATATTCAAATACATTTGAAGGGCTAAAGCCTGGAGTTTTTCCGTCCTTGAAGGGTACGAGAGCCTGGCGGCAGAGACCAGGGCTTTCCAACCGTTTTGATGGCTCTATGAGAGGCTAAATTCCTTTTTAATAGGTTGTTCTCTATCCAAGATCAGAGCGCTCGCCTTTCCCCTTGCTCATCCCTGGCAAGGGCCTGCTGACTGCAGTTCAAGCATGTACATTATTTTTAATGATGTCCTGTAACAAGAACCCTCCTGCAATCATCCCGTTTAGATCTGGAGCCTCTAAAGGATGGCTCAGAAAATCCAAAGTGCTGGAAGCGCCTTGAGGAGAAATAAAGACCTCTGCCAGGCGTTTCCATGCTATGGCAGTGCCAGTGCAAGGGGAGATTGCAGCCCTGATGCCACAGCTGAAGGCTGGAAGGGGGCATCTGTTTGAATTAACTGGGATTTCCCCCGTCAAGCGTTTTGGGGCCCATAAGGCAGCAAGCGAGATTCTTGGTCTGACGCAGCACTGCTCTGCTGATGGTACTTGCCCTAAAGCCAGGTGCTTGGCTAAGGCTGGCCTTTATCCAAAATACTTCATTCAGGGGAGCCTTTTATTGTTATTTTTAATTTGTTTTGCAATGAGTGAGTCTTCAAGAAGAAAACTCTGGTGCTGTCTTAGTTAAATTTACCACAGGGCAAGAGACAGATAGGTAAGGATGACAGGATCCCATTCCCAGGCCAGAAATTCCCAATATGTAGAGCTAAATTCAGGTTTTTTTCTCTAGCAAGGGCCTGGCTGGGGGATGTAATCTCACACAGCTTGTACTGAAGATGAGTCTGCAGAAATGCAAGTGACGGGTAAAGGCAAGCGTAGCTTCTACCAGCATCCCGTCTGGAGACACGTGGGGACGTTCCCAGGCTGCCAGCTGGTGGTGAGCTCTTCCCACACCGGAGCGGAGCAGGGAGGACGAAGGGCTTGAAGAGGACAGACGGACAGGACCTTGTTGATTTGCCTGGCTGTTACTTTGTTTACCTGTCCTAATGCTTTTTATGGGGCTGCCATAAAAAACACTCATTAGACAGTGTTGATTTTCATTAATGTTGATTCACCAAAAGCTTAATCAATCTTCTGTGACCAACGACCCCGTTCCCGAGGGAGAACAAAGCTGTTGAACAAATTAGCCTTACAGATTGGAGGCAGAGCTTGCAGATGCGACAGCCTGAGTACCAAAGCAGGAGGCAGGCAGATTCGTGTAACATGCCCAGGAACAATGGCACTCAGCTGCCTTTTGTTTTTTTAACTTTTACAATTTACATCTGGACTGAAGCATGCTGGCAAAGCATCTCAGCCCTTCTCTTGTCTGTCCTTCTCCATACCAGTGCTGCAAGCACCGGGAGATGGAGCAAGGAGGAGGTTGGCTGAAATGCAGATGCTCTCCATTTGTGACCTGGCTCCGCTGCAAAGTCCTAGCGTGGCTGCCAAGACCCTCATTTCTCGATGTTGTAGTGCCTTGCCCTTAATGATGAGTGCAATGCTTTTCCACCTCTGAGGGGGCTGCGAAGGTATAACCATATCAATTGAAGGGTTGGGTTTGCAGTGAGAGGTTGTTAGAAGCAGCTGGTGTCAAAGTCTATTCTTCATCTTTGCTAGACCAACCTGCTTGGGGTGTGCTCACTGAGAGGAGGTGTCAGTGCTTTGAGTGTCTTCCATGGACAGGAGCGGATGAGATGCTGCTAAACATATCCAGGTGGACTGATCTGGATCCCACGATCCAGGAGAGAGGGTCTGCAGCATCCCTCCTGGTGGAAAGTGATGGGACTCGGTTGCAGGGAGCTGAGGAGGATGCTCTGTCACACTCCCTCTGGCTTTGACATAATCAGTCTTGCCCGGAAGCTCTGCAACCCCTTCCTCATGCTCCTTGGGGCTTGCAGACCCACCAACTCATTTCACAGTTGCTGCTGGCTGGATGTCAGGTTGGTAATGACTTTCCTTCTCCCTCCAGGACTGGATCTGAATGGCTGGTCTGGAGGTGAAAGGCCCCCGTTCCCATTACCGATCCAATTTCCTGGACTTTTACCGGCTAGATAGGAATTGCCAGAGCGGAACAGCCTGATGGGCCATCGAGCCCAGTGTCTCCTCTCTGACAGCAGCTTGTGTTTGGCGTGTAATTAAAAGCCTTTGTACTATTTGACTTGTAATTTAATATCACGCTGCCACATACATATCTCATTCAAGAAAGAATAGGCCCTGATGTTTGCAAAGACGGAGACAAGCCCTTTTCCTTGTCTGCTGCATCTGTGGGGTCAGCTCTGCATCCGTGCTGTGCATGGGCAGGGCCTCCAAGCCCTGAGCATGCATTCTGTGTGAGGTTCAGCATGGTAGTGGGAATGCTGAAACTGGGGCAATAATTTGGGGAGAGCAGAGTTTGTAAGGAACAGTGCTGTGGCTGCCAGTGGGGGAGTCGCTCAGTGATTTATGGGATTCTCCTGCAAACACAGATTAAGGGAAGTGCCTTAAATGGTCCTTAAAAGCTGGATTTGGTAGAAGAGATGAGCCCGTATGATTACACCATCTGCCTCAGCGTGGGCTCGCTTGAGCCCTTCTCAGCTGCTGTTGCTGCCTGACTTTGCGCTGGAGCAGATAAGGAGAGTGCACAGCCCTATCCATCAGCTCTGCTGCACAGGCAGGATGGGGAGCGGGAGGCACTACCGCATCACACCACCATCGGAGGCTTCGCTGGCCGATGCATGACTGTTTCCTTAGCCCAGACAAGGGTTAGGTTGCTGTGCCGTGCGGCGATAACCATACAGGAGATGGCAATCTGCAGTTCCCACGTTCGCTGCTCCCTGTCATGTGTAGGTGTGTGTGCCGTGGGTAATGGGAAGTGATGCTGCTCCATATGTATGTGTTCCACGTGGTGCTTTCCCTATAGCTTGCCCTTTGTGCTGCTGATGGGCTGGTGACTGCTGTCCCTGGAGGGATTTTCAGTCATAGTTGCATGTCCAAAAATGCAGGAGGTGTGCACGGCACCAAGGAGGGACTGCTTGAGTCGGGATGAGACAAGCTGGATGCAAGTCTGTGAAAGCAAGCCTTGCAGGTCTCTAATCTCTGTGCTTTTGATCAGAAGCAGAGAGAACCTCTGAAGCTCAGTTTTAGTGGGACCGAGATGATGCTGAAAACCTCACGCTGGCCATTTTTCAATGATAAAGCTCACCTCAGCGGGGTTGCTTGGTGAGGGTTTGCATCAGCACCAGGGCTTGCCAAGTCCCTCTCCGTAGGGGGACTCCATTTAAGACTGATTAATTTGCCCACCCGAGTGCTATTCCCTCTAAGTGACTGAACCTACAAGAAAACAAACCTGTGCTGATCAATAGAGAAATAATTTTGCAAATTGTGGGCATAAATCATTCTTGATCGGCCTGTGCTCACGTTTGTTAATGAATAAACCAAACTAAATCAATTTTCTTTATTAAAACGCAATTGTTTCATCTATTATTATTTTAGGCAGGTGGCGTGAGGAGGGGGACAGTGGCTGCTCACCTACAGCAAGTTTGCTGTGCTGAGATGTGATCAGGGAAGTGCCGGCTCTGGAGCAGCTGCGTGGTGGCTGTGGTCTATGTGCCCTGGGCAGGCAAGTGGAGTGGGGAGCATCGTCTTTTGGGAAGCTGTATTCCCAGCCAGTCAAGTGTCATGGGGTGTTAATTAGAGTCGTTACTGCAATATTTATATCTATAAGGAGGAGATAAAGGAACCTGTTGTCTATGTCAGAGTTGTTTTTATTTTGCTGCCGCTGTTGTCACCTATTGCTCATCCCGCAGCAGCTCATCCCCTGGGATGGGAGCCCTGGTCTGGGGTGCTGGGTATTTTGGGTGGCTTGTCCCACTGTTCTCCTTACCTACAGGATATCTCCCATCTTGGTCTGTGTGTTTTGTTGCTTGTTGGAGCTGGGATGGATCAGCCAGGCAATCAATGCCTTCCTCTGTCCTTGGGCCTTTCTGATCATCAAACAGTGGGAATTTTCCCCCCTGTAAACACTTTCAGGTTTGGAGGAGCTCTGATCTGCACCCGGGCATCCAAACTGCTGCCCTACTCCTAGGTGAAAAGCAATTTTCTATTCCCTCAACAATAGGCGAAGGATCAGGGCTGCTTTGTGGCCTGATTTACAGCCTTTCTGGCCAGGAGGAGAGTTGCTCTGGGTCATTTGCCTCTTGCTATATGTGATAACTGCCTTCAAGAGCCATGCGGGTGCCCTAAGTGTCTGTTTAGGGAGCCCCATCTTTTTATTGATTTTTGAATAGTACAAATGAACGAATAACAGTGCAACAATAAAAACGGGGGGATAAATAATCTGGTACTTGGCACTCTCAGCTGAACAGGGCTGAGTGAAATGCAGTGCAGACACGCACCCGCAGAAGGTCAAGTTTTTAAATCTAAACTGGAGCTAAGTAAAATATTGGCTAACTAACTAGATTCCAAAGCTCATAAAACGTTGATGGTGCTGAATGTCGTCTGGAATATATCTCCTCATCTTTTAGACGGGGAGCTGGTGCTTTCCTTGATCTTCCCTCCCTGGGGAAATGCTTCTCGGGAGCAGAAGGGAGCCTGTCAAGTGGCTTATTTTCCTCTGTGTTGGCAGGGCAGAGCTGGAAAGGTCACTCGGGTTAAGAGCAGCAGCAAAAGCTAAGCTACAAGCGGTGCTTCAAGTCGCCGTGCTTTGATTTCCTAAGCTGAGCTGCAGGGCTGGGATGGCTGCGGAGGATGGCTTGGGAGAGGAGATCTGGGCTAAGCATTTCCCCAGGGATGTTGAGTACAAGGGCCCAGGGTTTGGGTGCAAGTGGTGGGAAGGTGTGTGCGTGTCTCCTTAGCTGGGCTCCAGTGTCTTCCTGGAGTGCAGGAGAGCATCCTTGTAGTCCATGTCTTGGGCTTTGGCATGGATTCACCATGAGGATGGATGTTGCTCCAGATGAGATCTTCCACTAGATCGTCTGTAATGGCTTAATAGATCTGAGGGTTCAGGTTGATGGAGAAACCACTTGCACTACCCCTTCTCTACCCCAGCTCCCGGGGAAGGGCAGGTTGGTGCCCAGGGAACCCGCCGCTCACTTGGCTGCTGAAGCAGCATTGGATGCACCAGCTTCAAGCCGCAGAGCCGGCAAAGCTTCAGGCTGGGGCCTAACCCAAGCTGCTCCCGTACTACAGAAAAGAACAGTGCCTACCACACAGAGGTGTTGGGCAGAGGAGTCAGTTAATGTTTGTGCAACGCTTTGAAACAGGGAAGCTTTTGAAGTCGAGATTTGGTTCTTTGCTTTTCTTTCCTCTTTGTTCCCTTCAATGTTCTGTAAGGAGTGTGGCTCAGTGGTGTGCTGGTATCAAGGTTTGATGGCCTCTTGCTCCCCGGGAGAATTACGTTCTCCCTCGATGGTTTCACTTCAAGGCAGCGTGTTCAATTGGTATTCTCTGTATGGCATTTGCTCTTGCACATAGTGCATTTTTATTCAAATAATGGTATTGATCGTGGAAAAAGTAATGGAGAAAATAAATGAAAACAAATAAACACAGAAGATTTGTACTAAATTTTTTCAAGGTCTGGTTCTGAAAGTCAAGAAACCATCTGTGTCCTCCGCAGGAGCCGTGAGTAGTGATGCAGCTGCATCTTTAGCTTATTAGCATGGAGCTACAAGATGCCTGTGGCAGCAAAAGAGGTATGAACATGTGAACGGTTGGGGCAAGCACCTGCTTGTAAACACAGATCACAGCCATATGTATTCTTACGCCAGTTATGAAGGTATCCTGGCAAATATACCTAGCAAATGGGGTATGGCACCAGTTCAGCTCATGGGAGAGGAGATGGGCTGCTGCATCCTTGCCAGGGCACTCTGTATGCCCTACTTGGCCAGGCTCTTAGCTTGCAATAGCCTCGAAAGATCTAGGCTTGTGGTTTGGGTCATGGTCCATCTTCTGTCATTTATTGACTTGCAGGCTGGCATAACAGCCCTGCTTTGGCATGTGATGTCAGGGATGTTATCAAGAGTTTGAAGCGACAGAAGCATCATACCCATCTCACCCTGCTTGGTGAAGATGACTGCAGCATAGAGCGGAACTCGAGTTTCAGAAATTTTCTTTCCTCCCTTGAAGAGACGTTTCACTGATATTTTTTCATCCTTTGAGAGTTTTGTGGTGAGGAGAGACTAATCTTTGTTAGAAATACTTCCAGGCCTTGTGGTCTATTTGAAGGCAAAACACGTTGTCTGAAATAGTTGGAAGGACTGTCATTTTAAACTAGTTTGTGGTTTTGGTGGTTTGGTTCGGGTTTTTTTCAAACTAGCCCCTCATGGGGAGAGGGTTTAAAGGTGAGTTACTTCAGCAATACTGGTGTTTTTGCACCCAAAGAGTAGGATTTCCTTTCTTGTTTGTTTTGGTCTAAATAATTCTAGATAAAAAGAAAACAAAGAAACAGAAGTACAGTCTCCAGTCAAAAGCACCAGCTGGTTTAAGGGATGCTTTGTTGCAACTTGGTGCAGAGGTGGGACAGCAAGCCAGAGAGGAGCAACTGCCCCAAAACTGCACTGCAACCCTTCCTCAAACCTGTTCCTCAGCCATGGATGACACATCCTTTCCCAGCTCAGACATGGTCCAGGTGGGTGTTTTACCTGGATTTTGTGCGTGGCTCCCGCAAGGCTTTGCGTGGCAGCACGAGAGTGATGGAGTGTGCCGGGGGAGCCGGATGGTTCCAGCTGACAAGATAATGAACTGCCAAATAAAGCACGGGAGAAAGGGAAATCCATGATAAATCCACCTCTTGTGCGCTGCGGAGGAGACTGATAAACTCCCTCTCTCCTCCTGACAGCAGGATTTTTCTCTCCTGTGCCCGCTACAAGAGGCATGGCGAGGATGCTGCTCCCATGGCTGCCCCTTGCTGCCCTCCTCCATCACCGACAAACGGATGGACAGACACACCGGGCTGTATGCATCGTCACACTGCGTCCTCCCGGAAGGCTGTGCGTGGCTGGGGACAGCAGATTCCCTTTGTAGGGTTGTCCCTTCAGTGTTGAGGGACAGTCTTGACTGGTGAGAATTAATTTTGAGGCTGGTGTGCATCTTGTTGCCCTCCTTTGGGGTGGGGGGGTCCTTCATCCTCTCCCCTCGCTGTGTGGTGGCTGAAACTGCTTCCCTAGCTGGATCCCACAAGATGCAAATCTAATCCCAGCTCCCAAGTCCAGGCCCTGCTGCTCCTACTTTTTGCACTCCTCTCTTCAAGGGGGATGTGATGCAGTCTGAAATTTTCTCTGAAATCAGTGAAACGCACGTGTCGGTGAGATAAATTTGGGCTAGGGAAGCGTTTGGAAGTGGGTGCTGGGGTGTTTGGGGTGTGGATTGCTGGCTGCTGTGGCTTGTGCCGGCAGTGCATTAGCGGAGAAGCAGGGCAGGAGATGAGATGTATCAGAAGAGCAATTTAGAGAGTGGGCCGGAGACTGGAATAACGAGGGCGGTGGCAGTTTGGTGTTGGGGTGCGTGGCTAGAGCCGAGCAGCCCCCAGAATAGTGCTATTAGGGGTATCCCGCAAAGCGTGACTGAGCCATGCTCCCTGCAGAGGCTGGGGACAGGCTGGCTCTCAGCTCTCCCTGGCTTTGCCCAGCAGCTTGGAAGAGGTTGGCCTCTTATTTTCAGTGCATTCACTCTCCCAACCCTTTTTTTATTTTTTTCCCATGTCTGATTAATAAATCATGAAGTTTGCCCAAGACTCCCTCTGTCCCCACCCAAATACAAACATTCCCCGTCACCGCCACCTTGCAACTAGCAAAGCTGCTCCCTCTGACAATCAATTACCCTCCGGAGATGAAATTATTGTTTAATGGCTTTTGGAACAGGCTCCTGCTCTGACATTCATCACAATCAATAATGCATCAGCGGGGACAAAAGAAATTACCTGCCTCCTGCTAAGTGAAAGAGTCCATTTGTATTCCGCACGGCCCCTTCACGCCCACTGAGCCGGCAACTGCAGGTGAATCGTGCCGATGGTGCGGAGGGTGACTGGCTGTGGCTTGAACTCCAGCAAAGTTTGCTCCGACTTCATCCTGGGTGCTCTCCGTAGCTGAGCTGAGTGTGAGAGCAAGGGCTAGGTGATGGAGGATGCCTACGGATGAGGGATGCAGGGCAGGGAATGGTTTGGGACAGGCTTTCCTTAGGATAAGGTTAAGGTTTAGGTTGTGCCTTGCTGAAAATACAAAGTGTTGCTGCTGGGCTGATGAGGGCATTGGCAGTGTGGGGTTAATGCATTGGGATGGGTGCTGGGATGGGTAGGCTGTGGAGGCACTGGGAAGGCTGGAAGGAGAGGTAGAACCGTGGCGGGGGAGCTAAGGAGGTGGTAGGTATCCCTGAGCAGCGGTATTAAGCCCGGCCTGTGTTGCCTGGCAGGGATCACTGCTCTCCATGGCTGTAGTTTGGTCCTTATCTCCAAAAAGGCAGCAAGCTGCTTTGGTCTTTGCTCTACGTGAAGAGGGCAAAGCGTCCTCTGAGGGTTAGCTCTGCTCTATCTAACTCATCTCCTGAGATGTGGTGTGATATCAGCGTGTCCCTGCAAAGGGATCGGCGTGATCGATGCATCTGCAATGTGAGCAGCACGGCTCTTAATGTGTCTGCAACACGGTGTGTCTGCAGCCGCGCCTCCGGGTTATTCAAGGCAGGGAGGACCATAGGGTCCATCGCTGCAGCCTTAGAGCTCAGTGCTGCGTCCTGGCAGTCCCAAAGGAACCATTGTTACAGCAAGCTGGGTGTCTGCAGAGCAAGTTTTGCATTTTTCTAGCATAAAAATATTCAGTCAAAAAGCCCAAATACCCAACAAGCAGAGGGTGGCCTGGGTGCTGCTTCCCTTAATGTGACTTTTAAGGTACTGGGTCCCTGGCAGAGTCAGTATCCCAGCGTATGCTGTGGTCCCTGGCCCGTGCCTTGGAGGATCTCATGGCAAATAGGGAGCATTATTTTATTTTTAGCGATGAAGTGGGGAGACTCGTCAGCTCAGCACCTTGAATACCGCTTCAAGGTACCTAGAGCATCCTGTACTTCTGCAAGAGGAGGATTGTACAGCAGATTGGGAGGATCGTACAGCAAACTGGGCTCACAAGAAGCCTTTTTTTTTGGGGGGGGGACACCCTGAATTGGCTCCTTGCTGGAGGTGGGTTGAGAAAAGGGGTTCACCTTGTTGTTTGGCTCTGAACACATCCCTTTGCATGGAGTTCCATGGTTTTGGGGCTTGCTAGAGACCGCCTCTTGCTGTGTGATTCCTGGGCGGCAATGAGGGGATGTCGAGCGAGGAGCAAGCAAACCCGGAGGCTGGAGAAGGGGATAAGACGCAGTGAGAGAGGCAAACGGTGTTCACACCGGCACCGTGTTTAGCTGTAATCTAACATGACTTCCCCCTCTGTTGGCAAAGGGGCGCACGTGATGTTAACATTCATTATCATGTCATATTCGATTGACTGCCAGAACGCATTATGCTCCCTCCCGTAACGCACTGGATACAGCCAGACCCCATCCGCCCGCTCCGTGCCGCTGAGTGGTGCCGGGGAGGTGGAAGGCCATCCATACAAACGTAATGAGTGTCATTCCCGGGCAGAGGGCTCAGTTGGGATGCAGCTGCCTGGGATGACTCCTTGGCAAAAGTAAATGAGTGACAATAATAAAATAATGAGCAGATAAGCAGGGTGCAGGAGGAGGAATAACACTCTGGGTGTGTGCGTGCGTGCGTGTGCTTCCTGTGCAACAGGCACTAGGCAATGAAACTCCCTCCCCCAGGTCAAATATAAGCTTTGTAAGCGGGAGCATATCCCAGAAGTTTGCTGTACAAATATCATCCACAGGTGTTTTATGTGGATTTCCACACCTATGCTCATGCTGCCTGCAAGTACCTAGTGATCCCTTCTGCACCTTGCCTCCCTACTGCTTCTCCCACCTGTTGTTCCTTCAACCTACGGCACCTATAGACTTTTGTTTGGTTTCCAGATGGTCCATGCAGCAGATATTCAGAAAGCCCAAGCCTCTGAAATTCCACACACCCTCCAGTGCAGCCCTGTAAAGCAATCCACCTTTGCCCTGTCTTCTCCTAGGCTGAGCTTTCTGCAACTCTACAAACTTTGCCCAAACTCCGTATTGATTGCCTTGGTGATTAAGCTGTTGAATCAGTGCTGCCCTGTTTGTAGTCTCTAACTGTCATTTTTCTCCCAAGATCTTAAAAGGATTTTTAACTGTCAGCTATATCCTGCATATTTGCTCCTAATAATCAATATTGATTTTCTCATAATACCGTCCATCTAGATGCCATGCCTTATTTGTTGTAAGATTAGAATCTCAATGAGCTTATAAAACACATATTTTCCTTGTGAGTCTACACGCGTGCATATGCAGAAATACCCGGTTAAGATAATTATCTTGCTCTGCTGGCAAAAAACTTCAGTGATGCCCTTCTGCTGGAGAAAAATACCCAGCTTTGGCAACTTTGCTCTTGCTTTTAAGTGACCTGTCATTAATATGGGGTGAGAGATATCCTGGAGTGCTAGGCAGGGTGCTGGTCGGAGATGCAATTCTTGGCTGCTCTCATTGGGGTTTTCTTGTATGTGTGATCCCGTTCTGGGAAGCTGTTGGCTGTTAGACTGCAAGACCGGGGTTTGGAAAGGTGTATGAAGCAAGGTTTTTCCTCCATAAATAAGCTGGTTTGCATAATGATAATCTCTGACATTAAAGTCAGCTGGAAGTTAGTGTTTAAGTGGGTGTTTTTTTTCTGTAACGGGCACTGGTACGTTGTTGTTAGAAACCATTGAACTGGGTTTACTGGTCATGTTTAATCCCCCAGTGCCCTGGGGCTGGCCAAGAATCACACTGTTGTGCTAAGCAATGAATATGGGACGCAATGCTATCCCAAATATGTGGCTAACATGTTCTGCGTGGCATTACCTGCCTAAGCACTAAATGGTATGTTGGGTGGGTCTTTCTTTGAAGAGCTTAAAGCTTATTTGTGGTTTTGGTCAGTGTATGTTATGATTTGACTGGAGAGAAGCTCCTGTTTCCTAAGAAGGAAAAAATTTTCCCGGGGGAGATACAGCAGAGAGAACATTGAAACAAAAAGTGATTGAATGTGACTAAAAATGTGCTTAAGAAAATATACGGTTTTACCCAAACTGTTGGAAGAAAAAGTCGATTTTCCTGTTTTTGACAGAGGACTGCCAGATAAGATGCTTCAAATCGGCTTATTGAATTATAAAACGCCGACATTTCGAAGCAGAATGCTTTGCTTTGAAGTGAAATGCTGAGATTTTTCATTCTGACATTTCCCAATTGATATTTTTGGTAACTTTCTGCACACCTGGTAAAAGTGAGATTGGGGTGGAAAAAAAAAATATAAAATGCAGGGCATTAAAATACCTGAATTGCTGAATGGGTACTGCTGTTCTTCAGATAATTCTCACTAAAACCAAGCTGTTGGGTTTCTGCTTCACCTCTCCATCACTGTTCATAATCATGGTCCAAAGTACCCATCAGCCTGATTATTTTTTTTAATTATTCCTTATTTTTTTAACCAAGGATGGCTAAGTTTCCATTGAGTTGGGCATCTCTGAACCATTGGAGGGGCTTTCCTGAATGTGAAGTTTCTCTCCTTTTCCAGTCAAAATTTCCTGACTATTGAAATTAACTCCCAAAGGAAAGGAGGGGGGAAGGAAATCTTTTCTGCTTTGTGATGGTTTTTCGGTTGGTATAAAAATACTGTCTCCCTTTGGCTTTGCTGCAAGGGGGATTTCTGGGAGAAAACTTGATAAATATTCTCTATTCCGCACAATTCAATTTGGAGTTAAACAGGATAATAAAGTTGCTGCTCTTGCCAGAAATAGCTGTTGCAGATGAGATGGAGTTGAATTGCTTTGGTTCATTTTGGGTTTTTCCAGCTCCCTGATGTTCATTTAGGATGGAGAGAGCAGAGCGCAAAATGGGGGTCACCACAGAGCCTGGGAAGTATTTGGGGGAGGAAAACAGATCGAGGAGATCTCCGATTCCTCCAAGCAGTGTGTGCTGGTTTCAGAATCTCTTCTGGCAGAGGATATGCAGTTGTTTGCCATGAGGCATGTTTGGACTTGGTCTTTCCCTGGTGCTCGCTCATCACCCCTGCTCTGGACTTTTGGCCGTGAGGTGGGACTTGTCTCCCCCCTTTCTCCAACAAGGATGCTTTCTGCAGCAGCCTAAAGACAGGAATGTGCATGGAGAGCGGGCTGGGAGGTTGTAATATGCACCAAAAACTGCATTAAAAAAAGAGAGGCATAAATAAATCTAAGAAGGAAAATTAAACATCAAAAGAAATGAAAAGGCAGCGAAAGACAAAGTGAAGTTTTGCTTCTCAAGCGTCTTTTGTGGCATGCTCTGCACATCCCGCTTGGATTTCCTCGGTTTGGGGGGCAGAAAGCTGTGGCTGAGCAAAACCCAGCCAAAGAAGCTTCGTATGGTAATAACCCCCACGAGAGTCCCCGAGCGCCATGCACATGAAAGCCCTGCCCCTGGCACTGCTGATAATACAGCTTCTAATTGTCTCCCGTGTCTGCTCACAACATAAATACTAGAGAAGGGAGAAACCTAGATACTGTTTGCTGAGCTGGCCAAGCCAGCCAAGTTCCTAAAATAACCCTCCCATTGCATTTGGGAAGGAAGAGCCAGGTACAAGTGAGCCACAGGTCCTTCCTCCCTGGGTGGGGATGGAGAGGTGGGCTAAGCAGAGCTCTCAGCCAGGGTGGTGATGCTGAAGATCTCCCCAGCCCCGTGCCTGTGGGGAGAAGGGCGTGCGTTTGGGTTAGTTTTGGGTAAAGCTTCAGCTTAGCTTCATATGCTCAATAAAGCTTTTAGTTCAATACTTCTTAATGCTAAGCCTCAGTGTATTAACTCAAGACTTCCCCGCAATCACGGCATAAACATACACGAGCTCTTACTGCAAAGAAAACATTGGATGCTTCCCTCAATATAAGGTAAAAGCAGCAGATATCTCTTCTCCTTCTGCATATTGCCCTATAATCAAAACTGCCCCTTTGCTCTGACTCACGTCTGGAACCTTTTTTGGTCCCAGGAGGACCAGCATCATCCCGGCAGTGATGAGGAGGAGGATGTCTCTGATGCTGAGTTCTCCTCCCATGCTCTTGGGGTCCGTTTGCGAGCGCCTAGCCGGATGCTCACCTCCTCCTGACAAATATTCAGGCAAGTGTTGCTCTCACATGGCGTGCGTTTGCAAAGGAGCAATTTATCAGAGCGATTTTTAGCCTCGTTAAGACAAATCAAGCCCACAAAGCTGGCAATGGAAGGGGAGAGGAGGGGAAAAAAAAATTAAAAAATTGGTGTTCATGAAATATTTATTAAAAACAGCCATTGTAATAAATATTTGAAACCCAGTTATTAACGTTAAATCATATCAGCGTCAAGTGCGTGTTTCACATCATCTGTTCTGCTAATTGGGTGCAGGGGTCGGCGGACCCTTTGCGCCACGGGGTCAGCTGGCGCTGGGTGCCCGGAGCTGGTGGCCACACTTTGCATTTGGAGGGTGAGGGCGAAGCCTAGAAGGCAGCGGATAATAGAATTAAGTAGAAGGGCGAGCAAGCCCGAGGGCTTGCAGTGAGGAGCGTGGCTCTTCTGCACCCATGTCCCCCCGGATGTGCCCCAATCGTAACCCGAATGTCTCCGCGTGAGAGGTGATGATTATTTTCCAATATGATATAAGCACCGTGGTTTGCCAGCGGAGCACGATAATTATCCCAAGGAAGCGTAAAATAAGGGACTTGTGCTATAAACCACGCGTCCCCACGCGATGCAAAACAAGAAAATAAATCTCCAAACTGAGATAATAACGCTGGCAGTAAAATCAATATTGATTATTAGAGGAGGGGGCAGGAGGCACTAAAGCTCGCTGCGAGGCAGAGGTAAGATGATTGCGGATAGCCGCTGTTGAAGTGATGAGCAGCGCAGGGGGACGAGGGCTTTTCCCACGGACCTGCGTGCGGTTTGGCTCTTCATCGGGACCTTTGTCTTGGTGCACGAGTTTAAAGGATGGTGGGGTAGAGAAAGGCGCTGCGTTTGCTCTGACCTGGGGGGCTCAGGGTTTGGGGTGTCTCTCCCCAGACAGTGGGGTGTGCCAGCATCGATCCTTGGATGGGGCTGGTGGGAACCAGGTGAGAATTTCCAGAGGGGAAACCCCAAATATTTGGCTGTTTGGTGTGGTTTTCCCCAAGCTGTTGATGTCTGGGGGAAAAAGAGAATTTTAAAAAAGGGTTAAAAGCATCAGTTATTAACAGCAGCAGTCTCTGGTTCAGCTGACCTTTTGTTTGAAACATCCTTTATATTTATTAGAAAACCAGAAAGCAGTAAAAGCTTGAAAGGGAAGTGAAATTCTTGGTCAAATCCCAGACCTGATTCCCATCTTTCCCCCATTTCTTGCAATAGGGATGTAGATCGAGGTGCCTCGTAGCTAGTGCTCATACAGACATGAACACACTGCCTCAAATGGGTAGGGTAGAGCCAAGGGCATCCTTTGCTTTTCCTGCAAACCTAGCACTCCCTTGCTGCATGGCCTTTGGCAAGTAAAGCCTCTCCGTGCCTCAGTATCCCTGCTTTGGGGGTATTTATTTAATGCACAGTTATTCAGAGGCTGCTGATGGGCTCAGCCCAGCCTCCTATGGATGCGGGTGAACCCATGGTGGGCTCTGCTCCATCCAGTCTCTTTTGCAAAACCCATTTTAGCGACACCAGCTCTCCAATCTGAGCAGTAGCAGGTATTTTTTGTTAAATATTTGAAGCGAGGAAATAAATAAATGGTAATTTAGTCGTGGACCCAACCCAGCCTCCCATAAAAGCTGATGCAGACCAGATTTACAGCACCGTGCTGAGATGCTTTTATGTGAAACAGAGCTTCAGAGGGGAAGCCATCTATCAGAGAAGGAGCTGGAGTGAATGAGATTTAAAAGGCAGCTTCCTTTTGTTCCCTAATAGGTTGGACACTTTGGTGTGAAAGTGGGGGAGGCGGGAAGGGGGAAATCAGAAGGTGTTAGGAATGACATTTATAATGGCAACACCGTGCACCTATTTTGGTAATAGGCTTTAAACATTTAAGAAGGTGAATCCTCTTATTTCCTGTGTTTATTTTCTCCATCGCTGTAAATTTATCAGTCAGGGTTGACTCTGCTGCAAGCTGTGAGGAACCTGATGCGAAACGAGAGACCCCGGGTCCGCGTTAGCACGTGGAACCTGTAATTTCCCAGGTTGCAAATCTCCTGTGCTGGAGTTTGCTTTATAAACTCACTGGGATTGCTGTCTAGTGGCCACGGGCAGCTCTTCTTTCCGGCATCCCTGCTCTCCTTGGTACTTGGAGGCAAGATTCCTTGGAGGAACACATCCGGTACTGGCATGACCACTGGTGCTGTTGCCATCTCTATATCTGGAGGCAGGGGCTGGCCAGTGGCCACCTCCCTCACCTCTTGGGTAGCCAACTTTGGGCTGAAGTTGCTGTGCCGGTGAGCTGAGCCTGGGCTAGACATCCCCCCCCACCCCACAAATTTACCAGTAAAGCTCCTTCTCCTGCCTTTTAGCTGGACTTAGGGAGCTATAGCCTCATATTCCTAAAAACTCTTTTCCCATGGGAAAACCAGGCCATTGTCCTGCCTTATTTTTGGGTTGAGGTTGGGGCAACAGTCGTCCCCCCATTCCTGAAGCTGCTGCTGCTCCACTCCAGGAGGTGGATTTGCAATGTCATTTCTACTTGCTACGGGCTTTTTCCTCTGGAGGAGTACAGGCCAGTAATTCCAGTCTGCCCAAGAGAGGGAGAAAAAAAAAAATCATTAGCTTTAATCTTTGTGAAGGGAAGAGCAGTCGAGGGAACAAAGGAATGGGAAAGCAGGAAAAGAAAAGGGTGGTGGAGAGGGTGTGGAAGGCAGGTTGGCGCACAGAGAGATCAGATGGGAGAGACGGCTTTCAAGGGCATGGAGGCGAGGAACAGGACAGAGGCCTGAAGGCAGGGGCTGATGGCGTGTGGGACCCCACCTGAGCCCTCTCGTTTTGGGGGAGCTTGGTGCCACCTCCCCGACCGCCGTGCCCGGCTCCTTCTCCCCGGGTGGCACGGCAATGGGGACAGCATCCTCCTTTCCTCGCCCCTGGGCAGCCCTCGCTGCCGCTGGCTCCTTCCCAGCACCATCAGGATCCAAAGCCAGCAGTCACGGGCATCGCTGGTGACTCAGACAGACCTGTTACAAAGCTGTCCGTAGGCTGTAATTCTCTAAAAAGCCTGGGCTCAAGCTGGGGCCATTTATCTCTCATCCCCTGGTCGAGCCAGAGATTGGGGAGGGGAAAAAAATGGAGCGGGTATTGCAGGGAAACTGGGATCCTGCGGAAATTGGAGGCTGTGGCTGTTGCTGCTGAGGTTTTGCGCTTTTCTGGCAGCAATATGCTGCGATCGGAGCATCCTCCTTTGCTGTCAGCCCTCGGGATGGTCCTTGTGGTCCCTCGCTCCGTGGACCTGGCGTTCTAGCAACAGCAAAGTCTGCTTAAGCAGGAGCATCATTCCCGTGTACCTTTCTCCAGGGAAGGGATGGGAAACCCGACGTTTCTACCGGCTGTCATGTAACCTCTGCGGCACGGCTGGCAGGGGCTCGGGTGCTTCGGCGATAAGCGTGTTACAAGGGACTCTATTAAGGGGAAGGTGTACAAGATCTGCTGGGAAAATAAGTTGTCCCTACAGTGCCATGTCCAGGTAATTCAGAATGACATGAATCAGCTTCCTGAATGAGAAAACAGTTTCTGAAAAACCCAAATGCACTGGCCTTTCATTTGGGAGCTGAAATGACTCAGCAGTGCAGGTGGCTGGTGTTCCCATGCTGGCTAACAGAAGAGAAAACCATGGTGGAAATGCATTGTTTTGGGGGGATCAGAGGCCAGTCCCTGCTGCCCTTTGCTTTCCCCTTTCTCCCCACTTAGACACAGGCTAGAAAATAGTGGTTTTGCAGGAGGACTAGGAGAGTTGTCCGGTTCGGGCCATCTCTGCCCTGGGATCGGGGTCTCTGATGGGGAAGCGTTTCCCCATTCAGCACATAGGTGCAGGCTGGAGGAGCAGTGTCTGGAGTGAGCGCTGGCTGAACGCTCACAGGATATGATTTCAACTATTATTATAACTATCCTGTATTGCATCGCCTAATAAAGACATCAATTTAAACCCCTTACAAGTGGCAATTACCTAATAAAATGCAGTAAGGATCTTCCAACTTGGCAGTAAAATTAGCATTACCGGGTTTTAATTAATAGCCCAAGCCTGAATGGCTCTTCTCTGTCCTACGCAAGAGGAATGGCTGCCTGATCATGCATGCAGACGGGGCAAGATTAGGGAAAAGAAGTCAATTAGCCCTGAAAGGTCTCCGTGCTCGGGAGCCAGATGGGTGCTGGAGCTGTCGAGCAGTAGAGGGGAGGTGTGGGGTCCAGCTTGCGGCACCGGAGCGAGCAACAGGACTGCTGTCCTGTCTCCGTGGGTTGTTTGCGCCCATGAGCTGAACAGCGCCATCGCAGACCCATCGCACGAGAAATCCAGGCGAGAGCCTGAAAACTCCTCCTAACTGAGTGGGTGGCTCAGGACTCTTTGTGAAACACT